>NC_081155.1:480075-718311 GCF_012432095.1 Onychostoma macrolepis
GGCCCGGATGGAAGAAAGTCTCTCTCCCCTCTCCACAGATCCACGTCTTCTTATATTTCCACTCCTTCCCGTCATTATCCAGTCGCCCCAGACATCACCACAGACATCGTGACAAGAGAGAGAGAAGGAACAAACAGAACACATCCAACACACATATACACAATTATAACATTAAATACATCCTTGGATGTAACGGCTCTAAATCATTTTATTTTATGCAAAGCAAACTAAAGTGACGCGATGTCAGTCACAAATGAGCCGCATCTGTCTTTTCATGAAGATTAAATGTTTAATTTTATTTCTAAAATGCTTGTTAAATGAGTTTAACTGTAAGAAATATTATATAAATGTTTAAACAGTAAAATATGTTGTATTAAGAACTGTGTTTAACGAAAATAAAGGCATTTAGGCAAAGAAAGACTGAAAGAAAGAAATTAAAAACTAAAATGAAACGAAACTAACAGCAGTTATTGAAAACCTGACTGAAATAAAGTAATAATTATCAAAAAAAAAAAATATATATATATATATATATTTATTTATTTATATGTTAATAAAAAATAGATCAAATAGAATTATGAATGCGCAAATGTTTTAGGAAGTAATGTACAAAATATAGAGAAAAGAGAAAGAATGTCTCGGTTACATATGTAACACTGAATTATATGTCGACCGAAAATGCCAACAGGTTCCCCACCCTCTTGGATCGAGGCCAATGCAGTCAGGAGTAGGGTTTTCATAGAAAGAAACTTCAACTTAACTGACTGCAAAGGCTCGAAGGGGGCAGTTTGAAGGGCTCTTAGCACTAATGCCAAATCCCAAGAGGGTAGGGAGGGAGGCCTAGGAGGATTTAACCTCCTGGCCCCCCTAAGGAACCTGACGACCAGATCATGCTTCCCCACCGACCTCCCCTCTACGAGTTGTGGTGGGCGGAAATAGCAGCAACGTAAACCTTATGGGTGGAGGGGGACAGCCTGCGCTCCAACCCTTGCTGCAGGAAGGAAAACACGGCTCTGATCGAACATCTCTGGGGGTCCTCATGGTGAGAGGAACACCATTCGACGAACAGGTTCCACTTCAGAGCATAGGCCCGTCTAGTGGACGGTGCTCGAGCTGAAGCAATAGTGAGCGCTACCTCCTGGGGTAGGTCACCTAGAACCTCCGTGTCCCATCCAGGGGCCACACGTGGAGTTTCCACAGGTCTGGACACGGGTGCCAGAGGGTGCCCCGTCTCTCTCTGAGAAAGCAGATCATTCCTCAGAGGTATTGGCCAGGGAGGGGCTGTCGCGAGGAGCATGAGTTCTGGGAACCAGGTCCTGTTGGGCCGATATGGAGCCACTAACAGGACCTGCTCCTCGTTCTCCTTGATCTTGCAGAGTGCCTGTGCTAGTAGGCTCACTGGGGGAAACACATATTTGCGCAGGCCCCGGGGCCAGCTGTGTGCCAGTGCATCCGTGCCGAGCGTTGCCTTGGCTAGGGAGTAGAACCACTGGCAGTGGCTGGTTTCTGGAGATACTCTGGGGAGTCTCTACTCCCCTGGAAGTGCAGCTCGAGATAGCTCGTTGGCTGCCCGATTGAACACTCCTGGGATGTGGATGGCACGAAGGGACCTCAGATGCTTCTGACTCCAGAGGAGGGAGCGTTAACCACCTTGCCGGTTGATATACGCAACGGTCGCAGTGTTGTCCGTGCCGACCAGAACATCCCTGACCCGAAGGCGCACTCTGAGGCAGCTCAGGGCAAGGCGTACTGCCAGCAACTCGAGGCAATTGATATGCCAATGCAGTTGGGGACCCGTCCATACCCCTGACACTGCGTGCCCGTTGTACGTGGCACCCCAGCCGAAGGCCGAGGCATCTGTGAATACCACAGCATGCCTGGATACCTGCTCCATGGGCACTCCGCCGTAACTGCCGCCATATGCCCCAGGAGCCTCTGAAAAAAATTTCAGTGGGACGGCCATCCTGCCTGATAAAGTCTTGAGGCAGTTCAGCACCGACTGAGCACGTTCCTGGGTGAGGCGTGCTGTCTGGCTGACCGAATCCAACTCCATGCCGAGAAAAGAGATCCTCTGTGTTGGCACGAGTTTGCTCTTTTCCCAGTTGACCCGAAGATCCCTGTGTGCGCACAACTGATCACGAGACTGTGCGAGTATGAGCCAGTCGTCAAGATAGTTGAGGATGCACACCCCCCGTTCTCTCAAGGGAACAAGGGCTGCCTCTACTACTTTGGTGAAGACATGAGGCGACAAATATGCCTGACCCTCGAACACGAATCGCAGGAATGGCCTGTGTCTCTGGAGGATCGAGACATGAAAGTACGTATCCTTCAGGTCGATCGCTGCAAACCAGTCTTGGGGACGGATGCACCTGAAAATGCATTTCTGCGTCAACATCTTGAACGGCAGCTTGATAAGCTCACGGTTCAAAACTCGCAGATTCAAGATCGGTCGTAACACACCGCTTTTCTTGGGCACAATGAAGTAAGGGCTGTAAAACCCTGACCTCGGCTGGAGGGACCGGCTCTATCGCATCCTTCCCGCATGCAAGACAGGGGCATCGACGGCCTTGACTGAAGTGAACCGGATGCCCCTGAACTTGGGGGGACGCTGGTCGAACTGAATCGTGTAGTCGAGTCAGATGGTCTGCAGGAGCCACCGGGACGGACTGGGGAGCGCTAGCCAGGCTCAGAGAGACCGTGCCAGTGGAACCAACGGGGTGAACGACGTACCCGCAGTGGGGCAGCGTGGTGGAACACAGTGACCCGGCCCGGGGCCTGTGACGGCAGGGGGCGGGCTCTGGGTTTGAAGTGTAACACTCACCTGATTCCTCCTCGTGTGGGAGAAAATGCAGGAACTCGGCTCGAGGCTTGTGACAGCCCAGCGTGTAATGACCTGAAGCGGGGACTTGAGTGTTACAGCCCTTACCTGGTTCCACGAATGGGCAGGAGGGGTGCTCTTGGGCAACCCACTGCTGCCCACTGGCGAGAGAGGAGGAGGGATGCAATCCCATGATGCACAGTTCGCAACTCTCCTCCTCTTGAGACCCAGAGACTGAGGAATCCGCTCTTTTATTGAAGTTTTGGGTACCAAAATGAAACAAAAGATTGTCCACCCGGCCCTCCTCTGGGGGAGGGTGCGGTCACCATCTCCCGATGAGTAGTCTCCTCCATCTCTGGGTCGCCCGTCTCAGGGCCTCTTGCACTTGCCGCCAGGTCTGGCGGGGGCCTGAATGGGCTGGGCGTCCTGCCTGCGACTGGCTCCACGACACTGCCTGGTGGAAGGCTGCTGCAGCTGTGCGGGAGCAGGGGCGGCCGCAGAGGGCAGCAGGTTTCCTTCGGCGCGTGATGTGCTTGATCGCCTCAGTCTGCTTCTGTGCTGCTGAGAACTGCTGGGCAAAGCTCTCGACTGCGTCGCCGAAGAGGCCGGTCTGTGACACGGGAGCATTCAGGAACTGTACCTTCTCATGCTCCTTCATGTCGGCCAGACACAGCCAGAGATGGAGCTCCTGGACCACTAGCATGGGCATCGCATGACCCAGAGACTGCGCGGTCACCTTCGTCGCTCGAAGCACGAGGGCCGTCGCAGCATGTAGTTCATGTAGAACCGCCAGGTCGTGACCACCCTCGTGCAGGACTTTCAGGGCTCTGGCCTGGTGGACCTGCAGTACCGCCATGGCGTGGAGGGCAGAAGCCACCTCCCCACAGGCTCTGTAAGCACTGCCAGTTAGACCTTTCTCTATTGGACCTGACAAATACTTACAGACCCCGCAGAGTGGTATCGGCTGTTGGAAATAGTTGCATGGCCACAGACTGCTCCACCGAGGGGATGCCCGTGTACCCCAAAGTGGCCCCACCATCGAGGGTAGTGAGGGCGGAGGAGCCACAAGATTTGTTTCGGGCAGTAAAAGGTGCCTTCCACGATCTAGTGAGCTCCTCATGCACCTCCGGGGTGTGGCAGCCAGATGCGAAATACCGCATGCCAATGTCCATTGGCTTGTTTAGTTACACTTGAAGTGGATTGGTCTCTCTGGCAAGATACCTGGGGGATTTTAACATTCGTATAGATAAAAATGACTCTACTATGAACCAGGACTTTCTTTCTCTATTGGACTGTTTTGATTTAAAGCAGCTGGTGGACTGCCCCACACATATCAAGGGTCATACTTTAGATCTGGTCATTACCAATGGGTCATTTCTGTCACAGTTATTCTCCTCTGATTTTGGGTTGTCTGACGATTTGGCAATACCTTTTAATGTGGATTTGTCTCATTTGAATATGCCCTTGTCTAGAACTATTAATTATAGTAAATGGGTATCTATTGATCTTCCTGATTTTTCTGCTTTTGTCGAATCCTCACTAAGCTGTTTTTCGCCATCTGACCCTTTGGAGGACAAAATTTATTTTTTAATTACAGTCCTCTCATCTGGTTTAGATTCATTTGCACCAATGAAATCCCGTACAGTGGCCTTTGTACGCTCAGCTCCTTGGTATATTGATGAGCTGCGCTCGATGAAGGCAGCTTGTTGTAAGTTGGAGCGTAGGTGGCGTCTCTCTGGTCTTAGTGTACACCACCAAGCTTGGAAGGAACTGTTTCAGACTATTAACAAATTGGTCAATGGCTATAGTACTTCCAATGTGTTTGTCTCTGCACACCTCTGTAATAGATATCTTGATTGTTTCAGTTCTAAAATTGAAAATGCCCGCAAATGCATTACTTAAGTCACACGTCTCTTCCTGTTACATCTCTTACTTCTCTGGCACACCTTTGTCTAAATTTTCTTCTCTTGATCTGGCTTCTCCAAGCAAGGAGGTCTCTCTAATGAAAGTAGCCACTTCCATTATTAATCCTATTCCCACTCAGCTGTTTAAATCATGCTTTGCCTCCCTAGGCTCTGTTGTTCTTAATATAATAAATTATTCTTTGTCTTGTGGAGTGGTGCCAGCAGCATTTAAAATTACTGCTGTAACCCCTGCCCCCTCCCCAAAAAAAAAAAAAAACTTCTGTTGATTTTGGTAATCTTCATAATTTTCGGACCATCTCCAATCTTCCCTTCATAGCTAAAATCCTGGAGCGTATTGTGGCTTCTCAGTTGCATAATCATCTCAGTGATAACAACCTTTTTGAACCCCTCCAATCTGACTTTCGGAAACTCCACAACACTTAAACAGCTTTAGTTATGGTTACTAATGATCTGTTGATTGCTGCTGACTCTGGTTGTCTCTCAATTCTGATTCTTCTAGATCTAAGCACAGCATTTGACACAGTCGATCACGCTCTCTTACTTACTCGCTTAGAAACCGATTTTGGTGTTACTGACACTGTTTTAAGCTGGTTCAAATCTTATCTTTTAGACCGTAGACAATTTCTAATCTCCCTTTCATTTCAAAAATTTTGGAAAAGGTTGTATTTACTCAACTACATTCTTTTCTGGAATCTAATTCACTATATGAGACTTTTCAGCAAGGATTCAGAAAACTTCACAGTACCAAATCTGCTCTATTGAAATGTAGGATCAGAACGAGTAAGACAAATTTAAGATTCGATCAGAACATCGAAACTTGAGGAGCCGAAATTCGCGAGAGGCCCCAAGAAAACAGGACAACGTCATAAATCAGATTCCTAGCTCCGACCTCTGAAGGAAGCCTAACCAACAAGCCTCTTTCACAGAACAGCTCGCGACATTAAGACAAAAGAATACTTATTGATAAGTACAATGCCGGAAGGAGATCGTCAAATTTGGGACAAATAATCAAGGTTAATGGTCAAAGAGATGGCCATCACATGTGTTCCACAAGAGAAATCACGAGCTTTAGATGGACTTTTCCCCCCACACATACAAGACAAAGACTGAGACTGAAATTCTTTAGGAGACCTTTTAACCTCTCTCTGGTCTTCACCGAACATATCCCTATGTCTTACATAGAACTACACAGAGACTTTCTTTTTCATATGCACATAAAATCATCCTAAAAGGACATTGCTAGGCATAACACTATATTATGTATGTAACCACACATTAGACTATCATGTTTTAAGCACATATTATGTATGTCTTTTTAATAACTATTGAATGACTTTAAGGTTTATTCGTGTTTGGTATGTATGAGCTTGACAATTCTAGCTTGAAATGTTTCTTCCAATTGATTCTTTGTCAAATGTATCATATTCTGGTTATAGAAATTACATCCAAAAGTATACTTTGCCAGAGTGTGTAAAATTCGGACCATGTGACTGATAACGTGCTGATTTATGATGGAAGGAACAACCCTAGCTAAGAAAATAGCCTATCTAATTGGTCAAGACACCAAATGGGAGGTGTTCCAAAAGCCGAGTTTAAAAGCTCAGGACACCATCAAATCTGCCCTTCTCGCCCTTTTCTCTTCTTCTTTTGCCACCGCGTTTTGATGCTGCTTTTTAGTGCTCTTTGAGCGTGCTCTGGCCTACAGGCCAGTTGCTACTTAACACCACGATGAGAAGAAAAACCACCTAGTCTCGTTACATTCTTTCTTTCTTTTATTTTAGTTTCTTTTCCGTTGTGAGTTTCGTGTTCTCAGTTTAAGTTTTGCCGCCACGCCTTGTCTCCGAGTTCAACTCAAGCCTGTGACCGCCTCAAAACTTCAACCAGACCAACTCCACATCCTCAGCCAACGCCCAAGACATCCCTTCAACGACTACTGAACTTCCAGCCAATCAGCATTTGGAAACCCCCTTTTCCTGCAACGACGAGGACGACAAAAGGGAATCCCTTAACACAAAGGCAACGCAACGCAAGTAACCTCCAGATTCTGAGCTGGTGCATTTAATATAAATTTTAGCCTCATTGAGAAACTCAATGCGAGGGTTAATTAAGTGATTGATGGTTGTTCAGGTCTATGCAATAGCACATATTGCTATAAACTTGGGATTTCACATTCTCATTCTCTAAACTCATCCCATCTCTCTTTCTGCAACGTGTGAATGTGTGAATGCTTGTGTTCATGTGTTAGATTAGTTTATGTCTTAGGTTTATATAAATAAAGTCTTATTTATATAAAAAAAAAGAGTATCTTGTGTTTTGTGCTTACAAGTTAATGTCTTTATCTATCGATCTTGTTACTGTGCTTATTAATAGTTTTCACTATATTTTGGATTTGAATATCCAGTGCAGAAGTAATGTTATACGGCTCGTTCAGTGAATCGCTGCCGACTCAGTGATCAGCCGCAAAACAGTGATACTGTTCAAATTCCCTATAAAATCATAAATGATTCCCTTTGAGCTAAATTAAATTATATCTATGTATAAACCCTACAGAAAGTTACTAATGACATTATGCTGGCTACAGATAATGGGAGTGCTGGTCCCATTTAGATCTCAGCTCAGAGATCTGGGCACACCCCATGAAATTAGTAAAACTGGTACGTTAGCTTTAACAGTGGAAGGTACAGTTTTAGATTTTCAAAATGAATTAAAAAATCTGGGGGTGATATTTGACACTAATCTAACCTTTTATCCTCATGTTCAGAAGACAGTTAAAAAAATCATTTTTTCATCTCAGAAACATCACAAGACTCTGCCCCTTTCGGTTGCTGAAAAATTGATAAACACTTTTGTTTTTTCTCGTATTGATTACTGTAATGCCTTGCTTGCTGGGGTTTCTAAAACCACCTTAAGTAAGCTGCAGTCAGTTCAAAATTCAGCTGCTAGAATCATGACTAGGACCAGGACAAACAAGCATATCTCTCCAGTTTTAGAGTCATTACACTGGCTACCTGTCAGGTTTCGGATTGATTTTAAAATTCTCATGCTGACCTATAAGGCTTTGCATGGTTTGGCACCACAATATCTGTCTCAATTGTTAAATGTTTATACTGCAAGTCGCGATCTCCGTTCCTCTGATTCTGGTCTTTTAGTGGTACCTCCTACTCGTTTACGATCTATGGGTGATCAGGCCTTTTCTTCTTGTGCACCAAAACTCTGGAATACTCTTCCTTCTGAGATCAGACAGGCAGAATCTTTTAGTGTTTTCAGATCTGCTCTTAAAACATATTTTTTCAGAATAGCTTTTAAGTAATTTTTTGTGTCTTATGTATGAAGTTCATTTGACTTTTTAATAGTTATTATTGCCATTTTTTTTTTTCTTTTCTCTGTGTAAAGCACTTTGAGATGTAGCTTTAAAGGCGCTATAGAAAATAAAGTTTATTATTATCACAATTCGTCAGTCACCGACATGACTGAAAGGGAACTATGAATGTGCAAACGTGCAATTTTACAGATGAAAAGTACTTACAGTGGTGTATAAAGTACCTGAAAGCCATACTCAAGTAAAAGTACAGATACCTTACCAGAAAATGACTTTGGTAGAAGTTGAAGTCACCGTTTAGAATATCACTTGAGTAAAAGTCTTAAAGTATGTGATATTTATTGTACTTAAGTACGAAAAGTATTTTTTAAATCTTAAACGTACTTAAGTATTAAAAGTAAAAGTACAAGTAAATGCAAAATGGAAAAGAAGCAAATATATATATATATATATATATATATAAATGTTCATACACAGCTTGAGTAGCAAGATTGTGTTCAGTTTGAACTCCTTCTTCCATTTTGTATTTTTGGGTATGAATAAGAAGCACTTCATCCGGTACTTAATGTCCTTCATTCCAACATAAGAAAACATTTCTGGAATCTGCATCTGAAATGGCATTTAGATGTATTTACACAGTTTAACGTATCTCAGAGGGGACATGGATGCATTTAAACTACAGATGCATAAATAGGCCTAATGTTTTGTTTTTAACATAAAACTTTGAATGCTGATATTTAAAATAATTTAAGACATGAAAAAATAGTCGAAATGTGAAATTAAAACTGCCAGTATGTGGCAGCAAGTGACTGTTAATAAGTGAGTCATTGAGATTCAACCGATTCATTCAAACGACTGATTCATTCAGGAACAAAGCATTTGACTGTGTTAATGAGTGAATCATTGAATCATTTTTATCCGAGTCCATTGCTCAGAGACGCAAAACAGTGCTGTGATCTTTGTTTGGAACTATTTTCGTTGGCAAAATGAGCAAAAACAAGCAATATTATGTCTAAAATGTAAGTCACTTATTGCTTTACTGAACTTGTATAAAATGATTATTAAATGTGTTACCATGCTTATATATGCAGAAAAACGGTACTCTTTGTGTGATATAGATTATGTTAACTATATTAAATTATATAAATATAAAAAGCATAGAGAAGCATTTTTGCCGTCTACAGTTTAGAATGCCTGGAATGTTGAGTTTTAATAGACTAATAAATCAAAGTGTGTGATTTTGTGATATAGCGTACTTGATAATGTCAGATCGCACATCATTACAAAATGGATCTCAATTAGGCTAATTCATGCGCAGCCATGCTCGTTTTCATCTTTGTAGGCAGAAGAAATTTTATCGTGCGCACGCGAAAGTCTTCATTTTTGCAAATATCACTTTAGGGGCTCCGTAGGATATTTAAAACATACAAAAGTGTATTGGCTACAAATAGATGGCAAATGCTTAGACTCTTCTCCACTCTTCAAACACACAAGAACATCAGCCTTTACAGACAGTTTCTAGAGTAAAGAAAATGCTGTACTTATTCAAACATCAGTTCTTTATTTACCCTTACATTGCGAAGAAGTGGATGTCTGTCTTCAGAATGCGCTTGCGGCGCTTCATTCTGAATGGCGGCGGGTGGCGTTATGAGGTTTGACTGACAGTTTGAGGATCCAATGGCATTACAAGGCTTAGTCACAAGCTCTTTTGAATGCTTTTCATTGGTTAAATATTTGTAAAACCCACAAACTGACATTACTATGATCAATAGCACTGATTAAAATAGTAATAACAAAATATAAAAGAGACAGGAAGTTTTTGATAATTTTCCACACTAGTATGTGGCACAGTGGTTTGGAAACTCTGCGCTAGCGTATGCATACAGTTGAACTAGAGATGTAACAGTATGACAATTTCTTATCACGATTATAGTGAACTAAATTATCATGGTTATCAGTATTATCATCGTATTGTTAAAATGTACTGGAAATGTTCAAAAAGTACTCGCACATAAATTGTTTCACCAAGTTTTCTATTTAAAATCAACAAACAATAAATAAAATTACTTTTTGTTTGCATAGACGCTAAAACAATAACTTTACTAATGATATTCAGATTTTAAATGACAACATGACTGACAACTCTTTATCTACTAGCATGTATGAAATGTTCAAATAAAGCTTTGAAAAAGTTTCATAAAGTGGTAAACGTCACATTTCAGCCTTTAAATAAAGAAAAGGGTTAAGTCAAAATGATAATTGACTAATAAATGATCATATGTATTTTATCTGCTCCATGAATAATTCTAAATGCCTTATCCAAATTGTTTAAATGTGCAGAATCCACATAAGCTTGTTTTTCATCAACCGGTCAAAATTTACAGAAGGGAATGCAAATTTGATCTATTTTTGGCCAGACAAAAACTGCACACAGGCTGAACGTGAATGTAAGTCTGTGTAAATCCAGGTGGCGCTTATGGAGCAGCAGAATTACAGCTGTTTCCCTCCGTGTACAAAGAGGTTAAGAACACTACTTTATTAGGTATTACATGGAGCAAAGATGAAAACAAAATGTCATTGAATCTCTTCTAAAGACAGTCAGAACCTTCAGAGGTACTTTCATATAATTAATTCATTAATTTGTATAATTCCCTTAGCACTCTTTTAATACCTCCCAGATTTCCCCCATGTTTTCACACAAAACGAAACTACTACGTACTGTGTGCACCTGAGACTGTTAGCTAACTCTGTCTGCTCTATTTTTCCCAAATATTTTTGAACTATTTTAAACCAAAGCTGGGCTATCCCATACCCTCTCGCTCACAAGCGCTTGTCATTGTGAGCCTCTGTTGTTGTTTCAGTCTCCGCTATTTTGTTGTTGTTGTTCTGTCTCTTTAGTTTCAGTTTCTACTGTGAAACATGGCCCAGGTCAGTGTTGACACCTTGTGGAACATCTGATTACTGCAAAAATAATTAAATGCACATGTTACAAATATCGGGTTGTGCGTGTACTATTCTGATGACAAAATTTGCATCACACGCACTGTGCACTATCCCTCGTGTTTGCGTGAAAAGTGAAGTATACTTTTGGCTTAATACTGAAATAGTGAACGTGTGTGTGAATGATGCAGATCTACATTAATGTGTGTTTGTGTGTTTATAGTGTGGATCATGGAGGAGAGATCAGGATGACAGCGGGACCACGAAAGTGTATGTCTACAAACACACACACACACACACACACACACACACACACACACACACACAAACAGATTGTTGTTTGACTATATTGCTGAGCTCATCTCATAGACTTTGTTTTTCTCTCAGGTTAAAGATATCTTCTATTACCTAAACAAACATCACAGAAACCTGTGCAAAGCACTAGATTTAAAGAGAAACATGATTTGCCCAGTTCAGGGACAAATCATGCACTCATTTTTTTTTTTGTCTCGTCATGCTTGCCATATACATATACGCGTGTATAACTGATATAGGCTCGTGTTTTATTTAATTTTTCCTTTTTATTCGAAATATTCCCAAACGTGATGCATCTCAATTCCCAAATATGTGTAAGTAAATGCATTTTGCTCCTTTATAGATTATGTTAGTTGATCTATAGTGGGCGATGGGCAAAGTAGCCAAATAGTGTAATCTGTTAACTACACATAAAAACCTGTCTTTTTACTTAAGTACCAGATCTGGGTGTCATGCCATAAAATATTTTTAATACGACCAGAGTTCGGTATGACGCGTTACTGTATTCTTATTACTTTTCCTGGTAACGCTGTAATGTAACGCGTTACGTTTTACATTTATGTAATTTGATTACAGTTATGCCCTTTAATAAATCACCAGAGAATGTGAGCTAAAATGCAGATGAGTCCTACAACATTTAGATGCAGTGAAAGGCTGCCCATCATATTTCAAAATGTTGCACTCGACACTTTACATATTTTAGTCTGGCATTATAGTTTGGGAAAAGTTCAACAAGTGAATGTGTACAAGTTTATGTCACAGTAACACTAATATAAGCCTAAGTAAAAATAAATGACTCAGCTGGATTAAGCTGCGTGTCGCATCACATTCTTCTGAGGTAAATTCAAGGCTTATTCCTCACAGGGCGTCTTCTTCCAAAAGCGAAAAGAAGCCGAGATGAACTTGATTAATCTTTCTTTGTTTACGGAGGTGATGTGGGCATTCACATATTCGCGCATCTCAAGCCTGGTTTCGCGTGGATGATTATCTTCTAGCATGCGATGTGCCTGGGATTGATCACATTATAGGTGAGCTCAGACTAGGGTTGCCACCTTCAGCAAGGCAAAATAAGGGACACCCATCCCCCCACCACCACCAGGTATGGTCAGGGCCGTAGCTGGGGTTTGCGGGGCTCCAGTGCAGGTTGTACCAGTGGGCCCTGATTTGTGCGACATTCTACCAGAAAATTATCTTATTATTAAATCTGAACGTTGAGTCATATGGAGGACATGTTAAACTATGTAAAACGCATATCGTGCCATCTCAGCATGTTTTTATGATTTATTAAAATACATTTTTATACGCATTTCACCCATAAAATGTCAGGCCCTGTCACAGACAAATTTGTATATGTTAGAATGGTTACCTTATAAATTTCTTTGATATAAATAGCATTTTCTTATCGGTCACATGTCCCTGATTGTATTTAACATGGTTTTGTAATTCCTATAAGAAATATAAGCAACTTTTCAGTCAACTGTAGTACACAAAAATCACAGAATACCCGCCAGGCACTCGTATAGTTGTAAAAAAACTGCCTTTACATAGGAGATTTTTACAAAAACATAGCAGTGGATATATATACCCCCACATTCATCTACACAGTTAAAGAGATTAATTCATCAATATTTCCTCTAATAGTACATTTTTATATCATAATTTCCTGTGTGACAGGACTGACTTTATGGATTTCTTTGATACAGAAAAAGTTATGTTTTGTGTTCTATATTTGTGTTGTATATTATTATTATATCTTATATTAACCATTTGCACTCACGAGCATTATCTGACTCGCTTCTCCCGACCGCAGACGCAGGTTTACAAGCCACTTTTTCCTGCATTTTTCGGTCAATTTCTTGACTTTTCCCCTCTTATGAACAACACATTTTCGTACACGATAAAAGCTCCTTGTGATTTGAGCATTCATAAACAACACAAAACAGGAATTCTGAGTTTCTGCTACTGATTCCTATGGAGAAAAATCACTTCCTGCCCTCCAGCTGCATTTCGCGCGTCATCAGAATCACGTGATTACAAAAACCTATTTGTGAATGAATCGTTTGTTGCGATTTGCGAACCGATTTAACAGGTTCATTGAAAAGAATCATTTTGTTCATGAATCAGACACCGCTTCTGCGTCTCGGAGCACGTGATATATAAGGAGTAACGGTATGTTTTATGAAATGTTAAGTAAAAAGTACGATATTATGCTTTGGAATGTAGTGAATTAAAAGTAAAAGATACTTGAAAAATTTACTTAAGTACAGTAACGAAGTAAAGCTACTTTGTTACTGATCACCGCTGTTAGTTACTGGACAGTGCCAGTGATAACTTTCCCATTCAGCCCTACATCTGGAGAGTCTTGTGTTCAAAGGGCAGATTTGAGCTCTAGATTTTTTAAACCACGCAGGTTTAGCACGTGCTGCTCTCACGTGAAAGGGCTTTAACAGCGCGCGCTCTGGAGACTCTGTCACTATGGAAACAAAGACGCCAAAATGCAATCAAGCGCAAATGAGCTTCTCTAATACTTCTTATGAAATTCATTTCATTATAATTACTATTAGTATTATAAACAGTGCAGCATACTTATTTGTTTATTCAAATATGTGTTGGCCTTTGTAAAATACGGGACAAATCGCGTCCTGTATTGATTTGATATGGGACGCATCATTTTACCTTTAAATACGGGACGAATCCGTATTTTAAGGGACGGGTAGCAACCCTAGCTCAGACGGGAAAGACTGTACCTCGCGTTGGTTTCATATGGATTATTTTCATTATTTGACATTTACATTTAGTCATTTAGCAGACGCTTTTATCCAAAGCGACTTATAAATGAGGACAATAAGCAATCAAAATCAACAAAAGAGCAATGCAAGAATGCAAGTGCTATATAACAAGTCCCAGTTAGCTTAACGCAGTGCACGTAGCAAGGTTTTTTATAATAAATAAAAAATAAAACAGATAGAATAGAAAAAGAATAGAGGCCTTTTTTGCTTTTGTTAATTGCATAATAAATAAAAACAGATAGAATACAAAAAGATTAGAAAAACTACTTTTTTTTTTTAAAGAAAACAAGCAGTAAATGAATAGAGTGCAAGTCTAAAAGAGACAAGTTTTTTGTTGTTGTTGTTGTTTGTTGTTCTGCAGCTGCATTAGAGCTAACATACTTGGGTAAAGTTGGTTTTATATTCGGACTTCATCATTCAATTAATCACACTACATTGGACATTCAGTGGACATTCGCAAGTAAGTATGATATTAAAACAATACTTGGCCATTTTGATCGATTGTGAAAAAAATGTAGTAGGTTGACAGTGACGTTGCTGATTACACATATAATTAGAAAGTTATTGAACATTAGCATCAAGCTACATAAGACAATTAATGAGATTATTAGTACTTTTACACAAAACTCACTTTAAACCTCCATCGAGTATTTGTAATAACTTCCTTTTGCGATCACATGTGGAATTTGATCGTTTACTGTTGTTAAAATAAGCTATTTATATCCTTTTATATCGCTGCACAAATTAGCATTTAATTTGTACATATTTGTTACTGCTATCAAAATCCCCTAAATCTCAAGAAAATCACATACAAACCATATACTATTTTTATTGCAATTATAACAAACAAATATTACAGTATGTATAAAACAAAGAGAAAATACAGTATGTACATAACATAAGAAAATCATTTCAATACTAAACGAGTTATGGTTTAATAGGCCTAGTTCTTTTTCATATCACTTCATTCAATAAGCCACTTAAGTTAAACTTTTCTTTATAATGGTTTTCTATGGGAGGAAAATGCATAATGTGAAAACTTTGAGAGTTGCTTTCATATTCTGGACATATGCTAACTTGTAGGCCTATATCTAGTTTGCAACATTAATAAGGTGTATACTGAGTTTTGTCTTTTATTATTACGTTCTTAATTTATTAAGCCACGTTAATTATTTTTATAACTCTTTTCTATGGGAGGAAATATTTAACATGAAACTGTGCATTACTTTTATGTTCTGGGCTCCTCTGCATGCAAAGCTTTAAAGTGAATATAATATTAGTCACATCAACCTTAGTATTGTTATTTTTTTTAATTGTTGTTGGTCATTTAAATGTATCTTTTTTTTTTTAATGACAAATATCGGTATTTGGAATCGGTATCGGCGATACTGGCCCTGTATTTACTCAGTATCGGATCGATACCAAAATTTGCAGTATCGCACACCCCTATGTGACAGGAACAGACGGGGTGGGATATGAGACACAGTTATGATTGACAGGCGACGGACCAATCAGGTCTCAGAGAGTCACAGCGCGAGCATGGAGGAGTAAACACACAGAGAGCTAATGCTCATCAGATCGCGTGAATCAAGGCAAGGCAAGGCAAGGCAAGTTTATTTATATAGCACATTTCATACACAATGGTAATTCAAAGTGCTTTACATAAAAGGAAGTGAAATAGTCATTAAAAATAATAAGTTAAAAATAATAAAAATCACAACAATAAAAACAAAGTGATTTAAAAATTGATTTTAAAGAAATTTAAAACATTTAAGAATAGAAAGTGATTATACATAGTGCAATCAGTTCGGACATAGCACAGTGCTCATTCAACAAATGCACAGCTAAACAGATGAGTTTTGAGTCTGGATTTAAAAGTGGCTAATGTTTTAGCACATCTGATCTCTTCTGGAAGCTGGTTCCAACTGCGGGCGGCATAATAGCTAAAAGCAGACTCCCCTTGTTTTGTGTGAACCCTTGGTATTTCTAACTGACTCGATCCTAATGATCTGAGTGGTCTGTTAGGTTTATATTCAGTGAGCATATCTCCAATGTATTTAGGTCCTAGGCCATTTAGAGATTTATAAACGAGTAAAAGTACTTTAAAATCAATCCTAAATGTAACTGGAAGCCAGTGTAAGGACCTGAGGACTGGTGTAATATGCTCAAATTTTCTGGTTCTAGTCAGAATCCTGGCAGCAGCGTTCTGGATGAGCTGCAGCTGTCTAATGGTCTTCTTTGGAAGGCCGGTGAGGAGACCATTACAATAATCCACCCTGCTGGTGATAAAGGCATGAACCAGTTTCTCCAAGTCTTGACTGGAAACAAAACATCTAATTCTTGCAATGTTTTTGAGATGATAGTATGCTGATTTAGTTACTGCTTTGACATGACTACTAAAACTAAGGTCTGTCTCCAGAAACACCCCAAGATTTTTGACTTGGTTTTTAGTTGATTGACCCCTAGAGTCAAGGTATGCATTCACCTTGATAACTTCATCTTTGTTTCCAAATGCAATGACTTCAGTTTTCTCCTTATTTAACTGAAGAAAGTTCTGGGACATCCAACAGTTTATTTCATCAATGCATTGGCAGAGGGAGTCAATGGGGCTGTAGTCATTTGGAGATAAGGCTAAGTAAATCTGGGTATCATCAGCATAGCTGTGATAGGCAATTTGGTTCTTTCTCATTATTTGACTTAGTGGGAGCATATACAGGCTAAACAAGAGCGGTGCAAGCCATGACTCCGCATGTCATGGACGTCCACTTAGACTTATGCTCTCCTATACTCACATAATAACCTCTCCCTTCTAAGTATGACCTGAACCATTCAAGTACCATCCCAGAAAGCCCGATCCAGTTTTCCAGTCTCTCTAGAAGTATGTTATGATCAACCGTATCAAACGCAGCACTAAGATCTAGTAGTACCAGAACTGATATTTTGCCTGAATCAGAATTGAAGCGAATATCATTTATTATCTTAATGAGTGCTGTCTCTGTGCTATGATGTGCTCGGAAACCAGATTGAAAATTGTCCAGGTATCCATTTAAGTTTAAGTAGTTGTTCAGCTGATTAAAAACTACCTTTTCAATAATCTTACCTATGAACGGAAGATTTGATATTGGTCTATAGTTGTTCAACATTGTGTTATCAAGATTGCGCTTTTTCAGAAGGGGCTTAACAACTGCAGTTTTCAGGGAGTTTGGAAAAGTCCCAGAAAGAAGTGAAGCGTTCACCACTTCTAAGAGATCTGTTTCTAAACAGTCAAGCACACTTTTGAAAAAAGATGTGGGAAGTGTGTCAAGATAGCAAGTTGATGATTTAAGGTGCTGTACTATTTCTTTCAAAATTTTGCAATCAATTTCTTCAAAAACAGACATAGTCACTTCTTTTTGAAATTGCGGTCGAATCTGTGTGACCTCTGCAAAAGTGGATATGCCAATCTCCTTTCTGATATTATTGATCTTCTCAGAAAAGAAGGAAGCAAACTCATTGCATTTACTGTCGGAGAGCATTTCACTGGGAATCTGACTTAGGGGGTTTGTCAGTCTCTCCACAGTAGCAAAAGAGTGCGAGAGTTGTTTAAGTTACTGTTTATAAGGTTTGAGAAGAAGGTCTGTCTAGCTGTGGCTAGTTCCACATTGAAAGCATGAAGGCTGTCTTTATAGATGCTATAGTGAATTTCAAGTTTTGTCTTCCGCCACATTCGCTCAGCTTTTCTGCATTGTCTTTTCATACTCTAAACTGCTGTTGATTTTCTCCATGGTGATTTTTGTCTGCCATTCTTCTTGCTGACCCTTGTCGGAGCAATATCATCAATAACATTCTTAACTTTTGAGTTAAAAGAATCCAGGAGAAGATCAACAGAGTCTGCAGAAATGCTTGGTGTTAAAGATATAGCCTTCATAAATAGCGCACTAGTGTTCTCGTTAATGCATCTCTTTCTGACAGAGACAGATCTAGATTCAGTGGTAACAGAGATCAATATATCAAAGAAAATACAGAAGTGATCAGATAGTGCTACATCCTTAACAACAATGGATGAAATGTTTAGACCTTTACTGATGAGTAAATCTAGAGTGTGTCCACGATTGTGTGTGGGTTCATGCACATGCTGGATCAGATCAAAAGTGTTTAAAACAGTAATAATTTCTTTTGCAGTTTTGATTTCTGCATTATCTATGTGAATATTACAATCCCCTGCAATAGTAAAACAGTCAAACTCTGAGGAAATCATTGATAACAGTTCTGTGAACTCTTCAACAAAGGCTGGAGAGTATTTTGGAGGCCTGTAAATAATGATAAACAGAATGCGTGGAGCACCTTTCAGCACAATACCTAGATATTCAAAGGACAAATACTGACCAAATGACACTTGCTTGCATTGATAAACATCTTTAAATAGAGCAGCTACACCTCCACCTCTCCTAACAGTCCTGCAGACACTTGTAAAATTAAAGTTAGGAGGGGCTGTTTCACTGAGGACTGTTGCACTGCAGCTGTCTTCAAGCCATGTTTCATTTAGAAACATAAAATCCAGGTTGTTTGTGGTTATAAAATCATTGATCAGAAATGATTTATTTTTTAGTGAGCGAATGTTTAAAAATGCTAACTTGATTGAATTACATTTTGTCTCTACAGCAATCTTAGATTGACGCATTACAGGCCGCAGATTAGATGGGTCAGCCGTACGGCTTGAGAAGGCCTTAGACTTTCTATCACGTGATAAAACATAGATATAGAAGGCTACAGGCACACTGGGTTCCCGCTTGTTCTGTGAACATTTGTGAGTGTTGCTGCTAATATAGCGGGGACCCGACACATATCACTGAGAGCTGTTATCAGTTGTTTTTGGTTCACCTACAGCCGATGGAGGAGGGTTTGGGCCCTGACGTTGTGGCAGCGGTCGGAGAGCTCTCACAGGAGGAGGAGGGAGATCTGGGCCAGCTGTCTTTGGTGGTTGTGGGGCCCGCCGTTTTTTAGTTGATATCTGGGGGCTTGCAGCAAACGAGTGGGAGAGTTTGGTCCCAGCATACACCAGTTCCTCCATTTTCTGTGAGAAGCTTAGAAGTGGAGATTCTGGAGAGAGGGATAGTGTGTCTGGTGAGATGGGCTCTGGCTCTGGTGTTTCCGGTGGCTGTGATATGTTGTCCTGGCTTCCCTGGCTGTTTTCCAGATAGTTGTCCTTGGGTGCTGAGTCTTGGAGCTGTTGTAGTACGTCATAGTCTGTCTGTGAAGAGCTCGCTGGGCAGGGCTCAGCCGGGATAGTTTCCATGAGGAAAGTTTGTTTTGGCTGCGTGGTGTTATCAGTGTCCTTGTGGGATGTGTCAACCACAAGATGACTCTGAGGCTGACATGAAGTTCTGTGGTCACTCATATTCTGTCCAGGTGTGTGTGTGCCATTGAGGCCGTGTGGATTGGCACACACAACTGAAGGATGACGCAGGGAGAAATAGATATTGTCCTTTAGCACTCTCGCACCAAGTTTGTTTGGGTGGAAGCCGTCTAGTTTAAACAGTTGTCTATGGCCCCAGAAAATATTGAAGTCACCTCCCTGCTCCACAGAAAGCCCAAGTCTCTGTCCTGGACCCCCGAAGCCTACGCATCCTTCGAGAAGCTCAAGGAAGCATTCAGCACTGCTCCCATACTCCGATACCCAGACCCATGGACCCCGTTCATAGTGGAAGTGGACGCATCCACCACAGTGCTGTCCCATACCACGGAGAGCCTCCTAGTCCCATCTTTGCGCTTTTTACTCCAGGAAACTTTCCCCAGTGGAGCAGAACTACGACATAGGAAACCGGGAACTGTTCGCAATAAAGTTGGCTTTGGAAGAGTGGCAGATCACAAGAAACTCCAGTATCTACGCAGCGCTAAACGACTCAATTCCTGGCAGGCACATTGGGCACTCTTCAACCAATCTTCACCATCACCTAGCGCCCCGTAGACCGAAATGTCAAGGCCGACTCCCTCTCACACATTCATGCTCCCGATGTACCGTCTGAACCTGAAACAATCCTCCCTCCAGCCATTATAGTCATTTCCATCCAGTGGGACCTCACTTAGCCTTACTGAACCTACTCCGCTGGTAGGCCCAGAAGGGAAAACCTATGTCCCATCTTCTCTGTGGCAAACCCTTCTGGGCTCAATACACGACTTACGGGGCTCTGGACATCCAGGCAGCCAGCGCACTCTCTCGCTCCTCCAAGCTCAGTTCTGGTGGCCCAGTATGACCTAGGAATCATCCGGTACGTACGCAGCTGTTCAGTGTGTGCCATGTCCAATACCCTGCGCCATCTTCCTACAGAAAAACTGGTCCCCTTGCCCGTTCCCCGGAGCCCCTGGTCCCACCTAGGGGTCGACTTTGTTACCGATCTCCCGAATTTGGAAGGCCACACCTGCATCCTAGTGGCGGTAGATCGGTTCTCCAAGGCTTGTAAGCTAATCCCCCTGAAGGGCCTCCCGACAGCCATGGAAACCGCTCAAAGCCTGTTCCACCATGTCTTCCGGAATTTCTGAGGACCCCAGTTCATTTCCCATGTCTGGAAGGCATTCTTCAAGCTACTAGGGGTCACAGTCAGCCTGTCTTCAGGGTACCATTCCCAAATCAACGGCCAGACTGAGTGAAAGATCCAGGAGCTCAGACTGTACCTCTGGTTAATACTGCCATGACAATCAGCACAGCTGGAACCACTTCCTCCCATGGGCCGAAAATGCACAAAATACCACAGGGATGACACCATTCCAGTGCATAATCGGTTTCCAACCCCCACTGTTCTCCTGGACGGAGGAACCCTCCGAAGTTCCAGCTGTGGACTACTGGTTCCGAGCGAGCGAGAGAGTCTGGGACTAAGCTCATGTCCATCTCCAGCAGGCAGTGCGGAGACACAAGGACTTAGTAGACTCCCGTCACACCAATGCCCACCAGATCCCAATCACCCGAATACTGATTGTCCGCACCTGTCACAGCTCATTAAAGCTCCCTATATCCCTGCACTTTCCCCTCTGCCTACACCTGCAAGAGACACAAACCTGTTAGCATACAGCTAAGAACCCTGAAACCTCTATGTCAACTGGATTACTCACTTTAGGACTGTTGCCTTAATTCCGGTTGCCATATCTGTTAATAAACCTGCTGTTTCCTATCACTTACCTCTGCCTCTCCTGTGTGATTGCTGACAGCACCACACACACACAAAATAATCATAATAATAATAATAATAAGTATTATTATTATTATTAACTATATAAATTGATATGTGCATATTATGATAGAAAATAATCTGTGCAATATATAAGTTTTTCCTATATGTCTCCTCTGTCTGTCAGCATCAAGTTCAGCTCAGGGTAGATTAAGAAGTAGCAGTTCAGCCAATTTAAATATAAATATACATTTACTGAACTGAATCAACACTGAACTGACTTGAGCTCTAGAATCACACTGTTGGCTTGTTAGAGCTACTTTACAGCACAATCTCAATCTTTTACTGCTTTGAAACAATCTGTATTGTATAAAGCGTTATAGAAATAAAGCTGACTTGACTTGTATGCATGATAAACCCACAGCCGCTGCTTTACACAACACTAATCTGCACTGTTTTAGGCCTGACAGGGTTTTTCACAGACTTTTGTTTGGGCTCCGGAAGTCTAGGACCAGCACTGCTACTATATTAGTGAACACATTTGTGAATAGTGAGGACACTTTGGACTTAGCAAATATAGTCAAAGCTGTAAACACACACAGACATCTTCACTATTGTGTTGTTCTTGATGTTTCTCTCTTCTTGTGTTCAGATGCCTGTGATCTCACACTGGATCCAAACACAGCACACACTGAACTCGAGCTGTCTGACGAGAACAGGAAGCTCACACACGTGTTTGAGCGTCAGCAGTATCCTGATCATCCAGAGAGATTTGATGATGTTCCTCAGGTTCTGAGTGTTGAGAGTCTGACTGGATGCTGTTACTGGGAGACTGAATGGAGCGGAGATAATGCTGATATATCAGTATCATATAAAGGAATCAACAGGAAAGGAGTGAGAGAAGACTGTATGTTTGGATGGAATGACAAATCCTGGAGTCTGGACTGCTCTGATAACAGATTCACTGTCTGGCACAATAACAACAGCACTGATATACCTGCTGTCTGTTCATTCTCTAATAGAGTAGGAGTGTATGTGAACGTGTTGACCGGCTCTCTGTCCTTCTACAGCGTCTCTGACACACACACACTCACACACTTACACACATTCATCACCACATTCACTGAACCCCTCTGTGCTGGATTTACAGTTTATTATGATTCCTCAGTGTCTCTGTGTGATATTAAATTCTTAAATTCTCTTTCTGATGTTCACATGCACACACATTCATTAAAGGTGCCATAGAATGGAAAACTGTGTTTACCTTGGCATAGTTGAATAATAAGTTCTGTACATGGAAATGACATACCTTGAGCCTCAAACACCATTGTTTCCTCCTTCTTATGTAAATCTCGTGAATAAAAAAGACCACTGAAAAATAGGCGAATGAGAACATAACAACGACTGTAACATAACATTAAAATATTGTATCAATGCATTCTATGGCACCTATAAATCTCACATTATTAGGGGCCAAGCACCGAAGGTCATAGAACCGCTTGCGGGAAAGTTATGAAATTTGGCACACTGATAAGAGGAGGGTCTCAATTGTCACCATAGCAAATTTGGAGACTCTAACTCAAACTCTCTAGCGCCACCACTTGTCCAAAGTTTCACTCATGTTTATACTAATAACTTTTTTGAATTCTTTTTTCCTCTGAATTCTTGGCTCATGCCGAATCGAATGAACTCCAAAATTGAAAAATCGTAAGGTTTATTTTCACTATTTTCAATAGTTCGAAAAACCTACTTTTTCGAATTTGTTCTAGACAGTTTGTCTGATTTTCACCAAAATTGGCTCAGATCATCTTCAGACCATGCTGGCAAAAAGTTATGGAATTCAAGTTGATTCGTCAAACCGTTCCCGTTCTCGCAATGGTTTGGCGTATTGAGACGAAACTTGGTGTGTATTATAACACGTATGACCTGAGATTACCTGCAGTGTTTCGGTGCTGTGCCACCTAGTAGTCAGGAGATATGAAAAATGCATATTTTTGCTTATAACTTCTTAATGGTTTGGCCAAAAATCACAAATCTCTTTAGATTCAGTGCATCATGCTGTGTCGAATGATACCCGATTTTCCCATGTCAGCCATTTTTGGTGTCGGCCATTTAGAATTTTGTAGTAAAATGCTGTACTTTACAAACGCATTGATGTGGTAAAATCAAATATTCACATGCTTATAACTTTGGGTGTGGTCGACTTATTTTCACGGGAGTCACCTTTTTAGACTCCCGAATCCTTGCAGAGTCCAGCAATACCAAACTTGCCAGGTTTTGCCTCATGGTTTGTGCAACGTTGCACTTTAGCGCTTAAAAAACATTTGCCAATATCTTAGAAACCGTTACTCAGATCGACATGAAACCACCGTAAGAAATTCGAAAACATAGCCTGCCGGCTATATGCTAATGCCCAATTGCTAGAATTTTGATAGTAAGTGGCAAAAAAAGTCGGCCATCAGTCATTTTTTTCTCTTCTCATATATAAAAACGTCTATAACTCCAAAACAAAATGAGATATTTTCACCAAATTTGACACACATATGTATGGGCACACTCTAAAATTTGGTGGGATTGTGCCTCTTGGTGGCACTATAACTGAACAAAACTTGAAATTGCCATTGACTACAATAGAGTATTATGATATAAAATGCTATATTTCACAAATGCATTGGTGTAACATTACAAAACTCTGTATGTCCCATCAAGACCATGATCTGAAAGTACTCAAAAAGTTTTGAGACAGTGCCACCTTGTGGCATGATGCCAAAATGACACTTGAGGCTGTATCTCTGCAATGCTTTGGCATATTGACACCAAACTTTCTGTGTGCCATTGTCAACTCACACAGAACACACCACATTGATTTGATAACAGCGCCACCAATTGGTCAAACGGGATAGGCCAATAAATCATATTACTAGAGGTTGTATTTATTTTTGAGCCATTTTGACTAAAATGGCTTAAATTACTCATTTCTGCAGTTGGTCTGATGCTTGCTTCTGTAGCGCTTGGCCCCGTAATTGCTGCTTGCAGCTATATTTATATTTGTATTTATTTTTAATTTGTTTTTTATTGTCATCAAGAAGTTATAAATCTAGATCAAAGACACATTCTGTTCTGAATCTTTAATAAACAGTAATAAGTTTGCTTTAATATTTCTATTGTAAACTGATGATCAAATGTAATAAAAGTGTATTAGTGACTGATTTAATGATGAAGTGGTTTCTGAATCTGATGTGAACTGATGACAGTATGAATAATGATGAATGTGATTGAGATCAGCAGAATGAAACTCAGAATGAATCCGTCTCCTGATCGTCTGCTTTATTTTTCTGTCTGCACTGATTTAACACTCAGTTCACTAAATCTGTCGCCTCTGGCTTGCTCAGTTGGGGACACTTAATTTTTAGCGATTATCGCCGATTTGATTGCACAGATACTATTTAAACTAAACTGAGCTAGACGGTGACATCTCTGAACTCAATAATGAAATGCCTTTAACTGAAAATTGAGTGTTTAATCTTATCATTATACATTACTGACACTCTATCCTCCAATTTGATACTGTTAAGTGCTTTGACACAATCTGTATTGTTAAAAGCACTATATAAATAAAGGTGACTTGACTTGACTTGAAATTAATTCTGTACAAACACTCACAGTATCGACACAGTTGATCTCGCTGTCATTCCAGTCTTTCAGGAGCTTCAATCTGCTGCTTGATCACTAGAAAATCTTCATCAGCATCTCTTCTTCTGAAATGATTGTCTTTTCTGCTTTGTTAGGTCTCCACGAGCACAACAGCTTTATATGACAGAAGCCTCAGCTCTCACTCAGATATCTCGAGTGAAGAACAGGCCAAAGTAAAGCTGATATCTGCATCTGTTCATTTAAATATCTTTATTTTTCTGGGCAGCAGTAGTACTTTTTAAAAGGACAAAATAGTCATCAAAGATGAGGTTATTGAGCCCCGAGAACCAAAGCAGTGTGTCTGAGGATATTTCTACAAAAAAAAATTATATATATATATATATATATATATATATAGACAGTATACACACACACATATATATTTCATCAGCTGAGCCCAGTTGGATATGAATAGTAAAGTTCCTTCCAGATAATTTGTATAACAGGCTATTATTATTTTTACATTTAGATTTAGGTAGCTTATGTATGGCAGATGAGATGATATAAGATATAATGAATGATCAGAGATACTGTATGGATGTTCAGGGTTTTATTATTTATATTAAGAGCTGACGTGTGAACGGTTACGCTTGCACTCCACAGATACACCTACCGAACCAGAACCCATTCTCCCTCCAGCCCTGATCATCATCCCCATTCAATGGAACATCTCTAAGTACATCTGTGACGCCACTCGGACTCTGGACACACAGGCAGCCAGCGGACCCTCTCGCTCCTCCAAGCCCGGTTCTGGTGACCCAGTATGGCCTGGGATGTCATCAGGTATGTCCGTAGCTGCTCAGTCTGTGCCATGTCTAAAACTCCTTGTCAGGGCCAGACCGTGGCATAGGCTGAATAGGCAAATGCTAGGGGCGCTGCTGATACATAGGGGCACCAAAACGAATAGATTTTTTTTTTTTTTTTTTTTTTTTTTTATTACCAATTCTACTTCGATACTATAAATTTAAAGTGTTACACAAAAAGCGACCGTCCCACAAAAACAACTATTTCATTGCTCTCCTCAGTTCGACGCATGATCTTCCCCAGCACAGCCGCACTTCCACATACATCAGTTACCTGATTGTAAAAGATGTTCACTTATAAATTATCACTGTGTCAAAAAGACCGAAGCCCTCTGGTGCCCAGGGAAGAGAAAAAAATGCTCTGGATCGGCGTATACGACAGCGTGTTCCAGTTCCTGACAATATCCAGCAACTTCGCACAACCATTGAAGAGGAGTGGACCAGCATTCCACAGGCCACAATCAACAACCTGATCAACTCTATGCGAAGGAGATGTGTTGCACTGCATGAGGCAAATGGTGGTCACACCAGACAGGTTTTCGGACCCCTCCGGACACCCCCAATACAGTAAAACTGCACATTTTAGAGTAGCTTTTTATTGTGGCCAGCCGAAGGCACACCTGTGCAATAATCATGCTGTCTAATCAGCATCTTGATATGCCACACCTGTGAGGTGGATGGATTATCTCGGCAAAGGAGAAGTGCTCACTAACACAGATTTAGACAGATTTGTGAACAATATTTGAGAGAAATAGGCCTTTTGTGTACATAGAAAAAGTCTTAGATCTTTGATTTCAGCTCATGAAAAATGGGGGCAAAAACAAAAGTGTTGCGTTTATAATTTTGTTCAGTGTAGTTGCGCAGGAAAAATATATTTACACATACCTCGTGTCTCTAGCGACCCTATACACTTTTTACAAAAAAAAGAAAAAGTAATCAGAAACCAGGCATTCTTTTATATTTTATTATTTTTTTCATTATATTGTTTATAATGCATATATTGAGGAATAGCCTACTAAGAAAGTTGATGTCTAACTTAAAAAAATGAAGGAGGGAGAAGTGAATGATTTCCCGGTTCGCTAAAGACATGAGGTAGCCTATGCATTTAAGGGCTATAGATGAGGTAAAAGTTTGTGAAGAAACTATGTTAGCCTAGTCTAGAAAGACTATAGACTAAAAGTTTAAAATAGGATAATAACAATCTCTGGAGTTCCAGAGATCGAAGATTTTGTAACATAACTGTAATTTTTCGTGTAACATGACATCACCAAGATTCGATACCAAGATGGCGGCGCGAGTACATCGCGAGGCTCTGGGTCTCTCCAGATTTTGCAATTTTGCGGTATTTTTCTTACTCATCTCGGGCCTGTTCGTGCAGAACAGTTGTGCCTTTATATCGTACACCTGTTGTGAGCTTTTGGATATCGGTTTGCGAATTTCCGACACTTTTATGGACAATCTTCGACTCCTTCCTGAGATCGCTAGGACACCCGAGGCTATGCACCCTACCCGGCCGGGCGGAAGTGCTCGCAGGCGGCGTCGAGATCGTAAACAAAGGCGGGGGAAGCGCGGAGGACTAAGAGCTAAGCTAAGGCTAACACCACACCGGCTCTCTTTACCCAGCATTTTCCTTGCCAATGTACGGTCGCTAGTGAACAAAATGGAGGAGATTCGACTCAGCATCACACACAGCAAGAAACTTTTGAACTGTAACGTCCTAATCTTCACGGAAACCTGGTTAAACAGCGGAATACCGGACACCGCTATTGAGCTAGCGGACGCCACACACTCTGGGCGGATAGAACATTAGATGGCTCCGGTAAGACCAGAGGTGGTGGATTGTGCATTTACATTAACAAAGCTTGGTGCACAAACTATGCTATTGTTGGGAGTCATTGTTCAGCTAACCTTGAGTTTCTCATGGTTAAATGTAGACCGTTTTATCTACCGTGGGAGTTCACTTCCACCATTATAACTGCAGCCTATATTCCCCCGGATGCTGATGCCAAGTTTGCTATGAAAGAACTTCACGCAGCCATCAGTAAACAACAGACTGATCACCCGGAAGCGGCTTTTATTGTTGCAGGTGACTTTAATCACTCAAACTTAAAGTCAGTGCTACCCAAGTTTCAACAGCATGTTTCCTGTCACACCAGAGGAAACAAAACCTTAGACCATGTTTACACAAACATGGCTGGAGCTTACGTTGCGACACCCCTCCCCCACCTGGGACAGTCAGATCACCTTTCTTTGTTCCTCACCCCCAAATATGCACCCCTCATCAACCGTGTGAAGCCATCAGTGAAGACCATCAAGGTGTGGCCTGCGGGGGCAGATTCCACACTCCAGGAAAGGTTTCTACACACAGACTGGAGTATGTTTGCTTCTCAAGCCACCAGTGGCGCTCACACAGACATTGACTCTTACACCTCCTCTGTATTGGATCATATCAATATCACCATTGACAGTGTTACAACCCAGAAACAGATCACCACATATCCAAATCAGAAGCCTTGGATGAACAAGGAAGTGCGACTCCTGTTGAAGTCACGCAACACTGCCTTCAGATCAGGAGATGCACAAGCCTACACCACATCCAGAGCAAACCTGAAGAGGGGCATCAAAAAGGCCAAGCACTGCTACAAGCTAAAGATAGAGGGACACTTTTTCCAACTCTGACCCTCGACGCATGTGGCAGGGCATTCAGGCCATCAGTGACTACAAACCCACCCACTCCACCCCCGCAGCCACTGATGTCAACTTCCTGAACGAGCTAAATTACTTTTATGCTCGCTTTGAAAGAGACAACAGAGAAACTGCCACCAAGCTCAATCCCACAGCTGACCACCCACCAATCATACTCTCCTCCACAGATGTCTGCAAGGCACTGAGCCGGATCAGCGCGCACAAGGCTGCTGGACCAGACAACATCCCTGGTCGTGTTCTCAGGGCATGTGCGGAGCAGCTCGCTGGGGTTTTTATAGACATTTTTCAATCTGTCTCTTGCCCAAGCACTTGCCTAAACATGCTTTAAATGCACTTCCATTGTGCCAGTGCCAAAACACTCTAGTCCGAGGTGCCCTAATGACTACCGCCCTGTAGCACTCACACCCATCGTCATGAAGTGCTTTGAGCGGCTGGTCCTGGAACACCTAAAAGACTCTCTACCATCCACATTGGACTCACACCAGTTTGCCTACCGTAGCAATAGGAGCACAGAGGACGCAGTTTCCATGGCACTGCACTCTGTGCTCACTCACCTGGACAATAAGAACACTTATGCACGTATGCTGTTTGTTGACTTCAGCTCAGCATTCAACACTGTCATCCCAACCAAGTTAATAGCCAAACTTGGAGACCTGGGCATCAATACCTCAATGTGTAACTGGATTTTGGACTTCCTGACCAACAGACCCCAGAATGTTCGATCAGGATTCACCTGCTCCACATCCATCACACTTAACACTGGTGTACCACAGGGCTGTGTGCAAAGCCCGTTTCTCTACTCCCTCTTCACCTCCGACTGCAAGCCTGTGTATGGATCTAATTCCATCGTCAAGTTTGCAGACGACACCACGGTGATTGGCCTCATCAGTAACAACGATGAGACTGCCTATAGGGAGGAGATCCAGCACCTGGCCACATGGTGCACTGAAAATAACCTGCTCCTCAACACCACCAAAACGAAGAAGGAGCTCATCGTGGACTTCAGGAAGGAGTCAAGAGGCACACACGACACCATCCACATCAATGGAATGGCTGTTGAGCGTGTCTCCAGTTTCAAGTTCCTGGGGATCCACATCTCGGCGGACATGTTGTGGAAAACCAACACCTCCAGCCTGGTCAAGAAGGCTCACCAGCGCCTCTTCTTTCTGAGGACACTGAGGAAGAATCAGCTCTCCTCTGCTATCCTGGTGAACTTCTATCGCTGCGCAATAGAAAGCATCCTGACCAACTGTGTCACAGTATGGTATGGGAGCTGCTCTGTTGCGGAGTGCAAGGCACTGCAGCGGGTGGTGAAAACTGCCCAGCGCATCACAGGGACTCCACTACCTGCCATCGAACACATCCAGAGGAAACGCTGTCTGCATCGAGCTCGCAGCATCCTTAAGGACTCCTCTCACCCAGCCCACAGACTGTTTTCTCTCCTGCCCTCCGGCAGGCGTTTCAGGTGCCTCCGGACCAGGACCATTAAAGAACAGTTTCTTCCCCAGAGCTGTCTCTTTACTGAACTCTAAGCCCGTTGATCCACTTCCTCATATATTATTAACTCTTCTCTCCTACCTCACATCTGCCTTATTTGCACTACTGAATGTAAATTTTTATTACAGTAACAACTGTTTACTTTTGTATCTTGCACTACCATACCTAAATTGGACTATGCTCATTTGCACTGCTGACTGTTGTTTACATTATCAATGTTTACATTAACATTTTGCACCGTATGTCTAATTGTAATATGCAATCACTTCCACTGCACTTTTACACCTTGTTTATAGTAATAGCCATCTGTATATATATTATATTGATAGTACATATCACCTGTAAATTCTGTTTATAGTAATAGCCATCTGTATATTTATTCACTATACATATTCACCTGTAAATTGTTTATATTCATAACCATCTTACTATATATATTTATACATATATTCAGTACATATCCTTGTCCTGCACTTATTCAACCATTGTATATCCTGCACTTGCTGCTATTGCACTTCTGGTTAGACCTAAACTGCATTTCGTTGCCCTGTACCTGTACTTGTGTAATGACAATAAAGTTGAATCTAATCTAATCTAAACACGCTTTAATCATATTTTTACGCTACAGTTGTGTAGTTTTTGGGGATTTATTGTATTTTTAATTTTAACTGGCAAATTTAGTAATGTTTGTATAGGAGAACATTGCTGCCATCTACTAGAAATTGGAACACTTTTCAAATTTATTTTGAAGATGAAACAGTAGCCTACTGTCCACCACAGGATTGTGCTGGAGGAAAGGGGTCTACCGGTGTCTGGGAAGCGTCCAGTCCCGAGTCGGAACCAGCCCGCCGCCCGTGGCTTTCCCTCACACGCCACCGTTCGCGGCCCGTCCTAGCCTGCCGCCAGAGTGTATGGCAAGCCCGCCAGTGCCTGCCCCTCGCAAGTGTTCCCCAGTGTCTCCGCTGGTCCCGTCCAGCCCTCCTACGTCTCCGCTGGTCCTGCTTCATTGTAAAAATATATATATATATATTGAATTGAACTGAATATATTTATATATATATATGTACAGTATATTTTAAATGTATAAATATACTGAAAAAAATACATATTTTAAATTTATAAATATATTTTCAAAAAACAATGTAAAAAAAATAATAAAAACATAAACATCAATAAAATAAGTTTTTCCACGGTCATTTTAATTTGGCAAAACACTTTTTATATGTATATATATATATATATATATATATATATATATATACAGTATGTGGCAGGGTAGTTGGATTTTCCCTGTATAGAATATTGTTAGCCTATCAGCAGGCATGGGTGGGTTTATAAAGGGCTGATTGGTGTCAGTCGGATGTGTCACTCTCAGGTGCCCCCGCCCCTTTCTAGCATTGGCGTTCGATGTTGGGTGCTCGTTAGCGGTGTGGCTAATTTAGTCACGGCTCGCTTTGGCTTGATTTTGTGCATCTATTGGAAGGCTGTACGAGATGTCAACTGGTTAATGTTTGCGACGTGTGTTTGGTCGGACTGCCTACTCTGCATCCTGTTGCTTGTGTACTGCTTTACGCCTGCACCACTTTCATTTGGGGTGGCAGATAGCGGTATTATCCAGTGTACTCCCGCTGCTGTCAGCCCCTTGCTTCTACGCTGTTTTGCATCGGTGCTGGCTCTGCTTTGGTGTGGCGGTTGGCTTTAGTTTCCAGTTTGTCTGGTTCCGTTAATTTTTATACTCTTCAGTGCTCACACCGGCTTCGTTAATCTGACATGACTGACTGCTGCAGTGTCCGGTGTTGTGCCGAAATTGGTGACCTAGCGAAAACTGTGACCAGGGGTCGCTGTTCAGCAAATGTTCTCGCGGGAGCGCACACGCCTTAGATCAGACACAGAAGCCGAACGATCAGCGTCAGAGGAGATGAGCGGTGCTGTAAAAGATGTTTCATGTCTTAAGACTAAAGAAAATTAGAAAAGCTAGATATTGTCACGAGCATCTAAATTCTTATATAGAAAATAAATGTAATATTAATGCTGCTGTTGTCTGCGAATGTGTTACCCTACTTCTAAGAATGGTTTACTTGTGATATGTTATGTAAAACATATTTCTGATTATCTGATAAATGTAGGTCTTATCTTTATTCTTATTACTATGTACTGTAATTGCCCAATAATGTTGGAGATCTACAGTTTGTTCCTTACAAATTCATATGATTATACACTTGAAAGGGTCACTGAATCTGACAAGTAAAAATTCACATAGCTATCAAAATGTTACCACTGTTTCAAAATAACTAACTATTTATATTTTTAGATTTCACAATATTACTTTTTAATTTTATTTTTGATCAAATAAATGCATGCAGCCTTGAGGGTTAGCACTTAAACATTAACATTGCTAGCCCATGACTAATTATCAGGCAGCAATCTTAAACATTACATTTTAATAGAAGCAGTCAAAATTACTAATGTTTAAATTAAGTAATTAAGTTAAAATTCGTTAATTACGTATAATTACAGACCTCTGGACTGTTTTCTTCACTTGGGTAAAGTTTTAAAGGCCATTTTGATCGACTGTGGAAAAAAATGTAGTAGGTTACAATGATGTGGCTGATTAGAATTTGCAAAAAATAACTTTATTGCGCATATAATTAGAAAGTTATTGAGCGTGGAAATGTGTGAATATAAAACCAACCCAGACAGCAAGCAGTGTCGGCCCAGATCCGGCCCACCTCTGGCCCACATGGATTTCACACGGGCCAGATATGGGCTGGATCTGGGCCGACACTATGTTGCTGTCTGGGAACTTTACCCAAGTACAGCTGCCATATCTCTCTGATTCCTCAGTCATCCAGGTAGGAGATCCATGAACCTCATTTAAGGAATTCTCACTCTTTCTTTGTTAGAACAGATGTTTGTCTCAAGTAATACGCAACTAAGGTTTACTTGCATCAGATGTGAAAAGAGGGGGAGCCACAGATGGGAGCGTCACAGCCAGATTAGTTTTATTTGCTAACACTGGGTGTGTGTTTTTCTGTATTTGTGTATGTTTGTTCTTGTTTCGCAGTGCATTTTTGTTGAGAAATGTATTTGAGATTATATTTGAGTTATAAAAGCCTTAAGTGACTTTTGCCAAATGATGTTGATATTTGAAAGCACTGAAACAAACACGCTCGTACTGATGGAGGAATCTGAGAGCCGGCGAGGGTGTGCTGTCATCAGTAAGTGAAAGCCATGTGTGTTACTATGGTAACTCAGGAGAATGTGTTTGGTAGCAGTGTGTGTTTTAACGCTTTGATGCTTTAGCTCTGTTTCACGTGGAAGACGACGTTGCTCCGATATTTACGCGGGTCCTACATCTTGCCTGATCGTAACCCTTCTTTTTAATGTTTTGTTCCTCCGATATTTTCTGCCATCTCTCTCTATCTATAGTCGATCTGCTAATATCCGTCCTGTGCTCTCATTGAGCGCCCTCTTCTCTCTATCATCACTAGACACGCCCCTTACTGCTGATTGGCTGTAAGTGTGTTTTGGGAGTCGGTCCGACGCTGTGGTCAAAAGCGTTTTTCAAATATTGTTTAATGCACCTTTAAGTGAGATTAAACCATGTATTTTTGTGGCACTGTTGCTGTAATGTTCTTTTTCACCATAAAGAGATAAAAGTGTGGACACACATACTAGGAAAAGAGAAGTTCAAAGGTCACTTTGATCTCCCAAAGACTGAAGCTGAGATTCTTGAGAAGGTGGACCCCGTCCCGGCAGCTTCAGGTCTTGTTTTTTGTCACGGTCAGTTCTTGAGATTATTCAGCAGTTTATTTATTGTTCTGCTTGTTTTTACCTGTTTAGATGTGCTTGTTTACCTGACTGTGTCTTTTCATTCACTCAATGCAGACTTTACAAAGACGACGATCATGATCTGCCTGAATATCCTTCATATTTTCAACTGGCCAAGTATTGGGTTTTTGAGAGGGTGAGTGAGTTCATGCATCAATCACATTAACATTATTAGTGGACATCAGGGGGGAAATAAAATAAACAGTGAAACATGTATGGAGACCCCTTTAACACTTGTTGAGCTGATTCTAGTAGCGTCCAGCACTGTTTGAAAGTGTTTTCAAGTGTTTTTGTGTTTCAGGTCAAACCCAAGACTCTGTATCGTGTATCGTGTGTTGTGTTCAGTCTTGCGTGAAGCTGAGGTTTGATCATCCTGAATGTTGTTGTCTCTGCAATCATAGATGATGACGGAGCTGCTGGATTTGTCTTGTGGTGACGGTGATGGACTCTCTCTCTCTCGCTATAGACCACAGCGGTTCAGGACAAGCTTGTGTTCTGCATCACGTCTGAAGACGCTGTGGAAGCATATCTGCAGCTGATGAAGGAGACGGAGACCGAGGGATTCACGAAGACACACACTTCCCCCTGAGGTTGAACGCTTGGCATCCTACAGCAGGTTAGATACACACAACACAGATCTGCCCTGCTGAAGGAGGTCAACACTCTTCTGCCCCTCAGAATGACACACCCTCCTTCCAAACACAAGACACTGGACCTTCGTCAGGTATATCACGTACATCACCCTTGTCTCTGGGAAAGCATCGAGCTCTGAAGTGCAGCATTGAGGTCATTCCACCACAAAACCCTGAGTTTCATGTTGTCTCTCGACTGCTTCAGGACAGGTGAACGTGATTGTGCTGATTGTGGTCTGAAGTTCAAACATGAACATATTTCAGAACGTGTCTTTAAATAATTATGTTAATCTTGTATTGACTCCAGGCCTGTTCAGATTTAGCAGATACTGCGTGTCAGCAGAAGGGTGGAGCTTCAGTTGTTTAGGGAGGAGTTAGGCAACATTAAGCCCCTCCTCCACTAGTCCCAGCAGTTTTGTTGGAATACTGTCACGGTGAGAGTTATTCACAAATCATTTATTTAAATATTAACTTCAAGTGAGTGCTAAATTATGACAATATTAATGTAACAATCAAGGAAATGAGGAATACAAAAACAGCGTATAGACCAATCCTGAAATACATCTTAATTTTTTACATTTTTGTCATAAAATGTTGATATCAGGGGTGCAAACTCGTCAGGGGTGAAAAAGGTGTTGTTAAGGAAAATGTTAAAGTCGAGATTGAGGAGCAGTTTGCAAAGGGTAGCGAACTAATGTAGCGATAAAGTAACTTACAATATTCATAGCTATTGCAACAGCAGCCTCACGCAAAAAAACCGCAGTCTCACGCGGTAATCACCATTTATACTGGAACACAAGCGAACTTAATTTAGCTAGCTACAAACAGGCTAATCTAACCACCAACATAGCCCAATTGCAGTTAGCTTGTTCCTTCATGTTTTATGTAGCCTCTGGAAATATGGACAGTTGCCTGCAGCATCTAAAAGTTATGCATCAGGAGTGAGATTGGTTGGATGAGGGAAAGGACATTAAGGTAAGCCAATCAGAGGCAGAATAGGGCAGGGCCATTCCTTTGCCAACGGGAAAAAATGCTACAGGTGACGTGACACAGATGACTCGCAGATACGACCCCCCAATTTTTATTTTTTTTTACAGATCTACACGATTCACGTGAATGACCTATTTCAACGTGAAAACGGCGAATTTCGCCAAAAGGTGACAAGTTTGCACCCCTGTGATATGTGTATGATGAATTGTCATTAATTTGATTGATCAGCTTATTACCTGAATATAATTGTTATACATTGTTTATAGAGGTCTGCGGTTGGAGTCAAACAGCATGGGATTGAGAGGACAGATATTGGGAATCTCGGAGGAGGAATCTACTTCAGTGACTCTCTGAAGTCAGTCATCTTCAGCATTACTCAGTCGTCTCTTAATATAACAGATTTATTAATAATGTGAATCCACTCTCATGATGACAGCTGGAGATTTTAGCCGGTCAGCAGGTGTCTTCTCTGTGTTAAAGGACTAGTGTGAAATACTCCAGGCCCAGTGAGACTGACGGCTCTCGGCTGCTGTTGGTGTGTGAAGTGGCGTTGGGTCGGTGTAAGGACCTGCTGAAGAAAGACAGCACTTTGACTTGTGCTCCTGACGGCTACCACAGAGTTCATGGAGTCCAATGCTGAATTTGAGCTGCTTTTCTTACTCGTTTTCTGTGTGCTTAAATGTCCCGCTTGTGTTTTTGGGATCTCCCTGCTGGAAAAACCAGCATAGACCAGCATATGTTGTGTTTTGGTGCTGGTGACCAGCATGGGATGCTGGTGGTATCCCAGGTAGCCAAAATTATCTGGCCCGATAACGGCCCAAATCCAGCAAGCCGGAAGAAATAGCTCGGACCGGATGCGGTCACCGGACTCTTGTGAATTACGGGAGTGAATGACGCGCTAGAATCGGCCCGAGTATGCTGGTCCGAGTCCGGTTGCCGAAACTGAGCCAACACTGCCGGCATCGGGCCACAATCACGCCAGCATAAATTATACAATTAGCCGGTACTGGCCCGAGTCTGGATACCAAATGGAAATGTATATGAAATACAAACCAATATTCATTTAATTAATAACAACAACAAAATTTACCAAAACAATATTATATATATATATATATATATATATATATATATAGTCTACATGGATAAGAACTGTTCATGTAATTAATTGGTTCTCTAAAAACTACAAAAAAATTTATTATTAAAGCCAGTATTTTTTTTTAACAATGTTGTTTCCACAAATATCACACACACACACACACACACACACACACACACACACACACACACACACACACACACGTGCAGTTCCCCCTTCAATACCCCCCAGTTGGAATGACACCATATAAATGTCAAATTTTCAATAATAAATTCTCATAGTTTTTACATCAACAAATGCATAAAAAACACTTTAGAACCTCTAAGAACTCCCAGGACCTCAAGTTTATCCTAAAAGAGGACAGAAAAAAGGAAAGAGAGATAAAGAGGGGATACATATAGACACATAGTTAGTCAGATCTCAGTGAACTCAATGGTAAATGGTAAATTTGGAGCATACCTTAAGAAGAATTTCTTTGTTGTAGGACCTGCTCTCTTCTTCCATGCCTTCTGTTTATAAACTTCTCAGTTTCTCCATCCAGCACACTGCAGTATTTGCAGAAAAATAAATAAATATTTATAAAAAATATATATCAGAATCAGAAAGAGCTTTTATTGCCAAGTATGCTTGCACATACAAGGAATTTCTTTTAGTGTCAAAAGCTTCCAGTTCACAGAGACAACAACGACACACAGACAATAAAAATAAGATGAGAATAAAAAAAAGCATTTAACTGTTCTGTAGATTGCCTGGGGGAAGAAACTGTTCTTGTGCCTGGCTGTCCTGGTATATGTGTGTGTGTGTGTGTGTGTGTGTGTGTGTGTGTGTGTCAGTCTGGTATATGTGGCACAAGTTTGCCTATTTAAACATGAAGCTGGTTTTCCTAACTTAGCATAAAGACCAGGTAGGAAGAAAAAGTAAATCACAAAAATATAAGAAATGTAGCAGGAACATTATTACACTATTCACATAGTATGTTGTGTAATTAAATAATTACAATTCACAAACAAACTACAAAAAACATAACTTTTAAAACAGATCAGATAATGCAAGCCTGTTAAATAAATAAATAAATAACTGCTGCATGACATATATTTAATGAACCTAAATAAAAAGCAGACAGTCAGTTTAAAAATATATACTTACAAAGCCAAAGCCTGTGCTGTGGTGTGGTGTGGTGTGCTGTGCTGTGGTGTGGTGTGCTGTGCTGTGCTGTGCTGTGCTGTGCTGTGCTGTGGTGTGGTGTGCTGTGCTGTGCTGTGCTGTGGTGTGCTGTGCTGTGCTGTGGTGTGCTGTGCTGTGCTGTGCTGTGCTGTGCTGTGCTGTGCTGTGGTGTGCTGTGCTGTGCTGTGGTGTGCTGTGCTGTGCTGTGGTGTGGTGTGCTGTGCTGTGCTGTGCTGTGCTGTGCTGTGGTGTGGAGGCTTTGGGGTGCAGCAGCTACTGACACACAAACAAAGGGGAGCAAAAGAAAAAGCGTCACTCAATATCAGATAATGTTTGTACAAACTGAACATGGCAAATCCAAGATGCAGGATGACTGCTTGACTGATAACTTACAACAATCGGATGACAATCTGAAAAAAGAAAGAAAAAAATAATAAATATTTTCATTATTGAAAATAATTATAATTTTACTTGAATATGACTTTTATTTCTTCCCTGGTGTATACACATGCATACATGTTTTACTTTTATTGTAATTATTTGTTATTAAAAAAGCAGAAATATTATTATTTTTACTATTATTATCTCTTAAGGATAGGCTACATTGGCTTGTGTGAGTCTTCTGTCTCTCGCTCGCTCTACCACACACGCTGAGAGAGAGAGAGAGAGAGAGAGAGAGAGCGTTCAGTGTGCGTCAGTGTCGCGCGCTCTCACTCAGACAAATCTGTGGGACAACACTGCTTAAATGTGAAAATATTAATTGTAAAATGAATATATAGGCTACATTTTTTTAAACTAACGTTACCTTGACCGACATGAATGTGAAACGAAAGGAGGTTTTCTCAGTTCTAGCAGATCTGCGCAAATGACGTCACACAGATATAACGGCTTTGACGGTAATTAACGGAGCTGAAGAGCGGGCCGTACAAAATAAAGACGGAAAGGCTCCTTTATGTGAGCAGTAGGCTTATGGTACATTTAAATGACAGGCCGTCGATTTTATACTTATGTACACAAAACATACTTTACCTCGTGAAAGCTCTCCCGTCAGTCGACGTCCACTCAGAGTCCGGCTGTGCGCGTCACGTGACGACCGCAGCTTATATAACCTCCGGTTCTTTCGCGGGCTTTGCACGTGAGGTGTAAAATAGTTAAAGTTAAATTTATATCTATTGATTGATTTTTTTTTTTTTTTTAATAATCTAAGATGTAGGCTACATTTAAATCATTACCTCGTTATATTTTCCCTGGCAAAAAAAAAAAATTAAAGTAAATTACACGCGCATGTTTGTTTTTTGTGAAAAGTGGGGACTCTCCATAGGTGTAATGGTTTTTATACTGTACTTACTGTATGTGCTATTGTCCTACACCAACCCTACACCTAAACCTACCCCTTACAGGAAACTTTCTGCCATTTCAGATTTTCAATACACTCCACTCTGTGTGATTTATAAGCGTTTTGAAAAGTGGGGACATGGGTCAATGTCCTGAGATGCCACCTTCTCCTTGTAATACCTGACATACCCTCGTCATTATACACATCTATGTCCTGATTTGTCACAAAAACACAGTAGCCGTTCACTGCAGAACAAAGATCCAGGGGGCGGGGTTGGATCCACATCCAGGGGGTGGAGATGGGTGGGTTTAGGTAAATGTAAGGTGGGAGGAGTTGGATCTAGATCCAACCACACCCCCTGGAACTTGTGTTCTGCAGTGAGGACCATCTCCAAACGCGCATGCATACACACTGCAACACCTCCTTTCTTTAAGATGTTACTCTGAGGGGGTTCAACAGAAATTTGATCGGTACTGAATAAAACCACTTCTCCAAACAAATAATTTTATAGTTCTAATTTATTCTTCCCCCAAAAGGTGTACATATACCCACACAGGTGCAAAAATCAACAAATAAACCATGCATCGATTCATAAGCACTTTGTCTTATAACTGCGTCAATGAAGTGAAACTTATCGTTCCTGTACAGATGATGTACGAGAAGTTATGAGAGATGAGTCGATGTTTAAAGCCACAAAGATATTTTGAGTGCGATGCAATGTTATGAATCCTAACACCCTCTGTATCGTTGGCGTTCAGAGTGTCGCTGTCCTGGGTGTCGCGTTGGATGACCACATGCGGTAGCTCTAACACTGCGTGGGCCTCCGAAGACACTACCTCTCGTATACAGCGGTGATTAGATGCAGCCGATCAATGACACATGAAGAAAGAAAGGTGTAGACATAGGCATTTAAAGTCCTTTCTAAAGAAAAACAAACGGCTGACATCAGTGATTACATTTTGCAAACATGTCAGGCAAATAAATCATCCATACTCACAGCTGAGCAAAAACTCCAAGAGTTCTCAACTAAGGACTTTAGTAGAGCAAGCAGGTAGCATACGTTCAACCAAATGGTTTCCCTCTACCAAACAAACTCACTTACTCTACTGCGTCCGAGCTTATATGCCCGGTTACCTCCAGGCACTAGCGCCCTCAAGCTGCTCCTAGTGGTACTACATTCAACCAGACACCTCTTAAGCAAAATAAGTGAAAATACAATAAAAAAAAAAAGAAACAGGTAATGGTTAGACTGTTACAACACACACACACACACACACACACACATATATATATATATTGTTACAGTTATTAATAATAAAGTTTCACTCACTGATTTCAGAAGATGGCAGCAGAGAATCACTTATTGGCTCATTCTACCCACTAACCTAAGTTTTTCTGTGGTACTTTTATTTGGACATAATAAAATCACTACTATAACATCTGAAATCATATTTTGTAAAACTTCTTACTGAGGTATCAGTTTTTGCAATCACACACAGTCAGAAAGTGTCAATTTAGAGTAAGGGAACATTTTTAAATTATAAGCAAAGTCCATTTGAGGTCAGCCTACAAATTAATAGAAATATTAATTAAAATAATAATAAAATTGAATAAATAACTTTGACAGGCAAAAGGTTTGACAACTCTAAAGTGTTTTGTTTAAAAATATATATTTTTGTAATTTTATAATTCAGCCTAATTGATTGATTGTGTGTGTACAGGTTTAATTTCCAAAGTGTGGACCAAATATTCAGATAAGGAGCAAATAAGGAGTAAAACTTGAATTTTTGACATTTTAGGACTGAGACTTCTGGCCCGCAGTCGGGCTGAATGTGGCTAAATGTGCCGTTTCTCAACCAGAATCGGGCCAGATCCACAGATCCAAAACCTAGCCAAATCTGGCAACCATTACTGGGCTGGACCTGGCTCAATTCTGGCAAGCCGCTGCCAGCACACAGCCGAGTGAGCCGACACTCAGCCACATTCGGCCCGATTCCGCTGGCTACCTGGGATGCTGGTGACCAGCATGGGATGCTGGTGTAATGCTGGTGACCAGCATCACCAGCAAGACCAGGCTGGTAAACCAGCATCACCAGCAAGACCATGCTGGTAGACCAGCATCACCAGCAAGACCAGTAGACCAGCATCACCAGCAAGACCAGGCTGGTAGACCAGCATCACCAGCAAGACCATGCTGGTTGACCAGCATCACCAGCAAGACCAGGCTGGTAGACCAGCATCACCAGCAAGACCAGTAGACCAGCATCACCAGCAAGACCAGTAGACCAGCATCACCAGCAAGACCATGCTGGTTGACCAGCATCACCAGCAAGACCATGCTGGTTGACCAGCATCACCAGCAATACAATGCTGGTAGACCAGCATCACCAGCAAGACCAGTAGACCAGCATCACCAGCAAGACCAGGCTGGTAGACCAGCATCACCAGCAAGACCAGTAGACCAGCATCACCAGCAAGACCAGGCTGGTAAACCAGCATCACCAGCAAGACCATGCTGGTAGACCAGCATCACCAGCAAGACCAGTAGACCAGCATCACCAGCAAGACCAGGCTGGTAGACCAGCATCACCAGCAAGACCATGCTGGTTGACCAGCAAGACCATGCTGGTTGACCAGCATCACCAGCAAGACCAGGCTGGTAGACCAGCATCACCAGCAAGACCAGTAGACCAGCATCACCAGCAAGACCATGCTGGTTGACCAGCATCACCAGCAAGACCATGCTGGTTGACCAGCATCACCAGCAAGACCATGCTGGTAGACCAGCATCACCAGCAAGACCATGCTGGTTGACCAGCATCACCAGCAATACAATGCTGGTAGACCAGCATTGTCTTGCTGGTCCACCAGCTAAACCAGCACCAAACCAGCATATACCAGCATAAACCAGCATGGAAATTATGCTGGTCTATGCTGGTTTTTCCAGCAGGGCTGATGTGTGTTTGTATTTAAACAGGATGATGAGTTTGTGGTCTATAACACAGAGCAGATCAGACTGAAGTATGTGGTGCAGTACAGTCTGGAGGGAGACGAGTTAAAAGAGTTCCAGCCTCATATTAACACTCAGCTCACAGCTTACAGACACAACGGCTGGCGTCTGTGAGTAATGTCCAGTGAACAGCACATGCTGAGAGAGACCAGCTTTTACATGTTTTAACTAGGACTGTCAAATCGATTTAATAATGTGTTTGTTTAGTGTCCAGTGACGACAGTGAGGGTCTGGAGTCCACTAAGAGTCCTCTGGAGAAGATGAACGCAGGTTTGCTGGACAGCAGTGGTCAGAAACCTCCTCTACAGGCTGTCAATGTGAGGTGCAAGCTGATAGACCTGCTGTGTCAGGTATGATATTACAGCGGTGTGGAATTTAAAAGAAGTGTTGAGAAATGAGCATGATGAAGTATTCAAGAAAAGTAAACAAGATAAGATTAGCAAAATAAAAGGCAGATAAGAACCAAATCAAAAGACCTGAAATCTCACATCCAAACATGTAGACCAGAACACTTAATTATAATTTTAAACCGCAGCCCTGATTTCCTCTCCACTTCACCAGATCATCATATTTCAGACCTACACAAACCAGAGTGCTGTTCCCTTTGAAGCGAATAATGTGTTTCCACTCCATGACTGCAGAGATCTTCAAAAGCCTAAAGCCACACAAGGAAACTCTCAGAAGAACTTCCAGCGCGTCATCACGCAAACAACCAATCACCGCGGGGTTTCCCAAAAGCACGTCATCCAACGACCCATCGCCATCCAATCCGCAGCCCCGGGATTCCCTCAGACAAGCCATCGAGGAAGCCCGCTCCGTAAATCTCCTCTTCAGTGTGTGTGTGTATGTGTTCATTGATTTAGTCCCATGTGTTTAGCTTAGTAATGTGTTAGAATAGCTCCAATAAACTCATGTTTCATTTATAAAGAAGTATTGTCTTGTGTTGTGTATTTTAAACTAAACATTTGCCCAGATCTTGTGTTAACTTGCTCACAAATAACTAAAATACCAGTTTTGTGTTATTACTGTTGGCCACGGAATAAGCAGATTTGGTAAGATACACTAAAGTTGACTAAGACGCTGGACGAATAGTTGATGAAGTGTAAGCTGTAGATTTTTAATCAGTTCAATTAAATCAAAATCGCAACGGATCAGTCAGGTCCAATTCCCTAAGAAGATAAAATTTGAGTTAATTTCTTACAATGTATATATCCTTATACTCCATCAATTTATCTCTTGCAGTTTGTTTGTTTGTTTTATTTATAGAGCACAATTTAAACAACAGTTAAATAAGAGGGTGCCAGATTGTGTAAGACTTTATACACTAAGATAAGTAGTTTAAAATTGGCCCTGTAGTGAACTGGAAGCCAATGTAAAGTAGTTAAAATAGGTGTTATATGCTGGTGTTTACGAACACCCATCAATAATCTAGCAGCAGCATTCTGCACTAGCTGTAAGCGAGTTAACAGTGATTGACTCACACCTGCATACAGAGAATTACAGTAGTCCAGTCTTACGAAAATAAAGGCATGAATAAGCTTTTCAGAATTGCTGGTTAACAGAAGCGGTTTTACCATAGCTAGTAATCTTAAATGAAAGAAACAAGACTTAACCACTGAGTTGATCTGTTTATCAAATTTCAGAGAGACATCAAGAGCTATGCCTCAGATACCCACAGTCTTTTCTAAACGAGTAATAAGAATATTGTGATCAATAGTATCAAATGCTGCACTTAGATCTAGTAAAATTAAAATCACAGAAGAGTCAACTGAAGTAAAAATGTAATTTAATACTTTGAGCAGGGCCGTCTCTGTGCTGTGGTTTGCTTGCAGTGAGAAAGACCGCTGCACATCTGCTGTGTGAGAAACATCAGACCCTTCGGCCTGCAGAGAGACGGCTTACTTCTGAAGCTAAGATCCCAGTCAACAATTTGATCTCACAGTGATGTCACCATGAGCTCACAGGATACTCGTGATGAGGTCACAATGTGAGGTAACAGTGAGCTAAAAGTGTAACCTCACAGCGCCCTCACTGTGTGCTCATACTAATGTGAGGTCAAAGTGCACTCACTGCACAGAGACTAGGTACCCAGCATGCATTGCAGCATGAAGCTTTTGATTGTCACCATTGTTGAGATTCATACACTGATTCTTGATGTCTCTCTTTGTGTTTAAATGACAGAGTAGTTAATAATGTTTGTGTCTTATGCTGTTGTAGTTCTTCTAAATGATTATGAAAGTGACGTGTCATACGGCCAAGTATGGTGACCCATGCTCGGAATTTGTGCTCTGCAATTAACCCAGCCAAAGTGTACACACCCCCGGAGCAGTGGGCAGCCATTTATGCTGCGGTGCCCGGGAAGCAGTTGGGGGTTCGGTGCCTTGCTCAAGGGCACCTCATTCGTAGTATTGAGGCTGGAGAGAGAGCGCTGTTCAGAGAGCGCTGTTCAGAGAGCGCTGTTCATCCACTCCCCCCACCTACAATCTCTTCCGGCCCGAGACTCAAACTCGCAACCATTGGATTACGAGTACAAGTCCGACTCTTTAACCATTAGGCCACGACTTCCCAAGACCAAGACTGCATATTGAATCTAGGTGATGACTGTGTTGTTGTTATCATCAATAACAAACCACCTGGTTGCAGTCTCTTTTTGGGTTTCCTTGCCATAACAAACGTGCTTTACAAACACAATTACAGCAGCCTAAAAAAATATAATGTTACAAAGTCAAGGGTCAAGAGCCCAACTAAAGCAAACACTAATCACTATGATGGTAACATCAAACAAAACAATAAAACATCATCATCTAAATCTCTGTTAATTCCCAATAAGCACTTTTGAAGATGTCTGACAGAAATTAAGTCAGTCTGGTTAATAATGAGTGAAGCTGGTGATTTGTTTATTTCAGTTGATTTCATCGAAGGCTGTGTCTGGAAGTCAGTTGTATGTTTGGAGAAGGTTCTTATAACAGAAATCTGTTAGCTGGGCGTGCACTCATGAGCTCATCATGTGAGAGCACTGTGATATCTCTGTAATAGTGTTGAGAAACAGGAAGTAGAATGTCCCCCAGCGACAGATATTTGAGCTGCCTCCTCTTAACCTGCTCAACGTTTTGAATTCACAATGAGTTCATATATTACTCACACTGTGAGGATCACCGTATGAGAATGGTGTGACGTCACTGTGATCATCGCGTGATCTCACGTGTTGACTGGGATAAGTTCAACCAGTCATTCAGTTCTGAACTACACAATCAGTCTTAGTCTAATCTGTGATTGTCTTTTTCATTGTATCGACAGCATTAATCTCATCTTCATCTCATCACCGAGTTTGTCCTGGAGAGAGAGCTCGTTCCTCATCAGAACACTGACATTCGTATTGAATTGAACTAAACTAATTGAACTGATAAAAAACTATTTCTGTGGAACAGCTTGACGTATTGAACTTGTTTCACATTGATCAAACTTCACTCTGTTACTACTACTTAATTCTTCTGTTTTGCCTGTCTATCACTGTAAGGCAAGACAAGGCAAGGCAAGTTTACCCAGTCAACACGTGAGGTCACGCGATGATCACAGTGACATCACACCATTCTCATACGGTGATACTCACAGTGTGAGTAATATATGAGCTCATTGATGAGTGGGGTTCTTATTTCTGTCAGACATCTACAAAAGCGCTTATTGAGAATTAACAGATTTAGATGATGATGTTTTATTTTGTTTGACGTTACCATCGTGGTGAGTAGTGTTTGCTTTAGTTGGGCTCTTGACCCTTGACTTTATAACATTATATTTTTTGGGGCTGCTGTAACTGTGTTTGAAAAGCACATTTGTTATGGCAAGGAAAACCAAAAAAAAAGACCATCACCTAGATTCAATATGCAGTCTTTGTGAGGCGTTATTGATCTAAAGTTTTTAATAATAGCTCTGTGATTATACAGTATAGGACCCAGCGTGTCATAATCATTTATGAAGAATTTTAAAAGCATGATAAGACAAAAACATTGTGAACTACTGTGTCATTTAAACACAAAGAGAGACATCAAGAATCAGTGTATGAATCTCAACAATGGTGACAATCAAAAGCGTCATGCTGCAATGCATGCTGGGTACCTAGTCTCTGTGCAGTGAGTGCACTTTGACCTCACATTAGTATGAGTACACAGTGAGGGCACTGTGAGGTTACACTTTTAGCTCACTGTTACCTCACATTGTGACCTCATCACAAGTATCCTGTGAGCTCATGATGACATCACTGTGAGATCAAATTGTTGACTGGGTATTTATATAGCACATTTCATACACAGTGGCAATTCAAAGTGCTTTACATAAAAGGAAGTGAAATAGTCATTAAAAAAAATAAAAATCACAACAATAAAAACAAGGAATTTAAAAAAAGAAAAAAATGATTTAAAATGAATTTAAAACAGTTAAGAATAGAAAATGATTATACATCAAATACAGTGCAGTCAGTTCGGACGTAGCACAGTGCTCATTCAACAAATGCACAGCTAAACAGATGAGTTTTGAGTCTGGATTTAAAAGTGGCTAATGTTTTAGCACATCTGATCTCTTCTGGAAGCTGGTTCCAACTGCAGGCGGCATAATAGCTAAAAGCAGACTCCCCTTGTTTTGTGTGAACCCTTGGTATTTCTAACTGACTCGATCCTAATGATCTGAGTGGTCTGTTAGGTTTATATTCAGTGAGCATATCTGCAATGTATTTAGGTCCTAGGCCATTTAGAGATTTATAAACGAGTAAAAGTACTTTAAAATCAATCCTAAATGTAACTGGAAGCCAGTGTAAGGACCTGAGGACTGGTGTAATATGCTCAGATTTTCTGGTTCTAGTCAGAATCCTGGCAGCAGTGTTCTGGATGAGCTGCAGCTGTCTAATGGTCTTCTTTGGAAGGAGACCATTACAATAATCCACCCTGCTGGTGATAAAGGCATGAACCAGTTTCTCCAAGTCTTGACTGGAAACAAAACATCTAATTCTTGTTTTTGAGATGATAGTATGCTGATTTAGTTACTGCTTTGACATGACTACTAAAACTAAGGTCTGTCTCCAGAAACACCCCAAGATTTTTGACTTGGTTTTTAGTTGATTGACCCCTAGAGTCAAGGTATGCATTCACCTTGAGAACTTCATCTTTGTTTCCAAATGCAATGACTTCAGTTTTCTCCTTATTTAACTGAAGAAAGTTCTGGGACATCCAACAGTTTATTTCATCAATGCATTGGCAGAGGGAGTCAATGGGGCTGTAGTCATTTGGAGATAAGGCTAAGTAAATCTGGGTATCATCAACATAGCTGTGATAGGCAATTTGGTTCTTTCTCATTATTTGACTTAGTGGGAGCATATACAGGCTAAACAAGAGCGGTGCAAGAATTGAGCCTTGTGGGACTCCGCATGTCATGGACGTCCACTTAGACTTATGCTCTCCTATACTCACATAATAACCTCTCCCTTCTAAGTATGACCTGAACCATTTGAGTACCATCCCAGAAAGCCCGACCCAGTTTTCCAGTCTCTCTAGAAGTATGTTATGATCAACAGTGTCAAACGCAGCACTAAGATCTAGTAGTACCAGAACTGATATTTTGCCTGAATCAGAATTGAAGCGAATATCATTTATTATCTTAATGAGTGTTGTCTCTGTGCTATGATGTGCTCAGAAACCAGATTGAAAATTGTCCAGGTGTCCATTTGAGTTTAAGTAGTTGTTCAGCTGATTAAAAACTACCTTTTCAATAATCTTACTTAAGAACGGAAGATTTGATATTGGTCTATAGTTGTTCAACATTGTGTTATCAAGATTTCGCTTTTTCAGAAGGGGCTTAACAACTGCAGTTTTCAGGGAGTTTGGAAAAGTCCCAGAAAGAAGTGAAGCGTTCACCACTTCTAAGAGATCTGCTTCTAAAGAGTTGCTGTGTAAAGCAATGATCTCAAACTCAATTCCCGGAGGGCCACAGCTCTGCACAGTTTAGCTCCAACCCTAATGAAACACACCTGATCCAGCTAATCAAGGCCTTCAGGATCACCAGAAGCTTCCAAGCAGGTGTGAGTTGGAGCTAAATTATGCTGAGCTGTGGCCCTCCAAAAATGGAGTTTGAGACCACTGCTGTAAAGCTCCTTTGACAATCTGTATTGCATAAAGTGCTAAATAAATAAATGATTAACATTATTGTTATTTACTTTATTAGATGATGAACATTCAAGCTATGATATGATGATATTGTTTACTGTGTTTGTATACAATACATGAAAATTTAGTAATAAAATGAAAAACAAAGCAGTTACAGAAACTTTGCAGCTAATAGAACCAGTCTTTATGTTTATCTTATGTTGTAGTTCTGCTTATTTTATATCTGGTTTTACTGTTTGTTGAATAAACTGCACAAATCTCTAGCTGTGCTCCTGTGTTGAATCACGTGCTCAGACGTCTAGACAATGTTTTCGAGCCGAGCGACCAGTCACAGGTGTGCTTGTCTGCCCTGTTTTTGTTTTCATTTTTTTTTTAATTCAGATTCTTTTTATTATTAAGCTTCTGTAAGTTATTTTTTTCTGGCTCTGCTCTTTTAAATAATGCGGTTACAATCTTGTGCTTGCTTGTAAAAGGTCATATTCACAAGTTTAAATTTACAGCTTCTGAATCCAACTTTGTAAATTAAAAAGAAACAAAAAAGCAGTTAAAACATACCTGATTTTGATCACTGAATCATCTGTGAATAGAGATAGAATGTTTAGATGAGGTTCTGCTCCTATCCCCCCACTTATAAAAACATATTTTATTCTTATTCTTATTATATTAATAGTAGTTTCTGTTAGCTTTTATTTAAAAAACAAAAAAAAGTCTAGGTGTCATTTAAAAAAAATAAAAAGAAAAAAAATTCCTTTACAAAAAAAAAGAAAAAAAGAAGCAAATGAGTAAAAACTACATAATACATATATGGATATACCTGTCGCAAGGGATTTAGAATATTAGCAAATTAAACATAAAAAATAAACAAATAAAAATATATAATCATAATTAATTAAATAAATAGATAATAATAATTATCCTCAAATTTGAATCAAAACATGTTCAGACATTCAGCTTTATCTTTATGGTGTTTTCAGGCCTTTGGCATCAAAGCCTCATCCATTCTTCATTTCATTCAAAGATATTGTGAGTCACTTTCATGTATATTTGTTTTACTCTGTTACTCTGGAGTCATAATAACTCAAAATCAGTGTAGCAACAAAGTTTCAAACAATACCAGAAGACCCTAGGGTTCAAGAGCTACAGACACTTTTATTTGAGTATGTCGTTTTTCAGAAAATGCTCAAAAATAGGGGTGCGGGTTAAGAGGTTAAACCTGGTTTTAGTTTTAGTTAACAATAATAACCTGATTAACTCCATCCAATAGATAGATAGATAGATAGATAGATAGATAAATAGATAGAAATTATATATAGAGAGATAGAGGGAGCAAGAGAGAAAGATATTACTTATAGTAGTATCAGTACTACTTAAAATGATTATCTATGCAGTTTTATAAAAATTATAGAGACTATATGGAATATTTGCGGATTTTAAAATGAATCTGTGTAGTGAAGTGAAGGCAAAATGGTGCTGAAAATCGTGAAAAATTCAAAGTAAATTCTGACCTATTAACTTAAGAAATACAATTTTCTTTATACATTTTAACTTAAAAACTTGATGTTGATGTGCAAAAGTCTATAAAATACCCATATACTGTATTAAACATTTATTTTAGAGCAAACCTGTGAAATTATTAACATTTTCACAATCACTGCTCATAAATACAGTTCACTTAACACAAACTCTTTGGCATGAGTCACAACAGCAAAAACAAATAAAATATAAACGCTAAAAACAATATTCTTTGGATGTCAGTGACCAGTGTCTTTTTCACAGTTTTTATTTTATTTTAATATTCACCTCTCGTGAAAGGTAGGACTTGTCCGTGGGGTCTGTGTTTGAGGGGTCTGCTAGATGTGAAGATCATCGGGCCGGGTCCGACTGCTCGCTCGTCTACTGGGTCGAGGTTCAAGCTCCTCGAGCTACAGAAGATCCTGAGAATATGGAGAACGCTGGGTGGGACGATCCTTCACCCTCTTCAAAATCACGTAAAAAAAACTCAAAGACATTGAGGGCCAGAGAGACAAGTGACACGACCAACATAAAGATGATAAACACAGTCTTCTCGGTGGGACGAGACAAATAGCATTTGACTGTATGTGGACAAGGGGAATCTTTACAGTCATAAACGGGCAACAGCTTGAATCCATAAAGATGCCACTGAATCAACAGGAAAGCAATTACAAACATGGACTTCAAGACGATGCTCACGACGTACGTGTAAAATATCCCTCCTCTCATTTTGATCTTCCCGTGATCTTCCAGGCCGTACTTGAACTTCTTCGTTTCAATTTTCTTCAAGAGCACATCCACATCTCCTCCTTTGCTCTGGATATCTCGTAACATCTCCTCCTGTTTATTCAATTTCTCCTCCTTGTGCACGAGGAACACGACGTGGCTGAGGTACAGGAGGGTCGGCATGCACACAAATATGATCTGCAGCACCCAGAAGCGCACATGTGAGATGGGGAAGGACTTGTCGTAGCACACGTTCACGCAGCCGGGCTGCAGCGTGTTGCACGTGAACGCCGACTGCTCGTCTTCCCAGGCGGACTCCACCGCCGTCCCCAAGACCAGGATCCTGAAGATGAAGAGAATGGAGAGCCAGACTTTGCCTCCTGCCGTGGAGTACGCCTGGACCTTGTCAAGAAGTCTCCCCAGCGCGCTCCAGTCACTCATGATGAGAGACGTTCTGGAGATGACCAACCTTCAAGCTGACAAAGACAGTAAATTCAGTGAGTATTATAAACACACACTGAAAAAAGTGATCCACTATATTTACTCAATAAAATTGAGGTAACAATTTGCACTTACTTTAAGTAGATTCTATCCTATATATTGAGTAAAGAGTACCTACATTTTACAGCTATGACAAACTAAAAGAAATTAGGTAATGTCTACCTAATATTTTTCATTAAATTACATAACTAATTACTTATAAAAATTGAGTAACATTAACTCTATTGTTAGTAGGCAAACAGTTCATCACTGTAAAACCCAACAAGTTAGGGTAACAAACCGTTTGAGTAAACCGATTGCCTTAAAACATTTAAGTTTTTAAAACTAACAATTATGAGTGCTCTGAACTTTCACAGACTTCTGTGTTAGATGTTTTTTTTTTCTCTGGTTGTTGTAACCATGTGTTCTTCAAACATATTTGTTACAGCTCAAAACCCAGAGGAAGTGATCGGTAGCTGGTTGTCGTATATTTATAATGATGGTCATCTGTAAGTGAACTGATCTCATTGAGAGTGAACACAGACTCGTTGTGTGTCTAATCTCTGGTTAAATGAATGTTGCATTGATTATAGTAAAATCTGTGACATTCAGTTAACAAAGAAGTTTCTAAACAGTTTGTCCACAAAAAGTTTCAATCTATGGCAGCAACTGGACTCACACAGACATCAAGAATCAGCTTGTGAACCTCAAAAATGGTCACCATTAAAAGAAAATAAAAATCATGCTGCAATGCATGCTGGGAGCCATGGATGAGTTTTGTACTATGCTAGTATTATATCCTGGATATAACTGTTTTCAAATATTTTCATTGTTATAGCAAATACATGGTTGCACAAATGAACTAACATCATTCAATCACACTTTTAACAAACCTGATTAAAATAAATAAAACATAATCTCCTTATTTGTTGCATTATCAACTGACTACATGTGGTGAAAGAAATCGAGAAATAATATTTCATAAAAACCTTCATATTTCCAAAGAAGTAAGGTAATGTCTACCTAATATTTTTCATTAAATTACATAACTAATTACTTATAAAAATTGAGTAACATTAACTCTATTGTTAGTAGGCAAACAGTTCATCACTGTAAAACCCAACAAGTTAGGGTAACAAACCGTTTGAGTAAACCGATTGCCTTAAAACATTTAAGTTTTTAAAACTAACAATTATGAGTGCTCTGAACTTTCACAGACTTCTGTGTTAGATGTTTTTTTCTCTGGTTGTTGTAACCATGTGTTCTTCAAACATATTTGTTACAGCTCAAAACCCAGAGGAAGTGATCGGTAGCTGGTTGTCGTATATTTATAATGATGGTCATCTGTAAGTGAACTGATCTCATTGAGAGTGAACACAGACTCGTTGTGTGTCTAATCTCTGGTTAAATGAATGTTGCATTGATTATAGTAAAATCTGTGACATTCAGTTAACAAAGAAGTTTCTAAACAGTTTGTCCACAAAAAGTTTCAATCTATGGCAGCAATTGGACTCACACAGACATCAAGAATCAGCTTGTGAACCTCAAAAATGGTCACCATTAAAAGAAAATAAAAATCATGCTGCAATGCATGCTGGGAGCCATGGATGAGTTTTGTACTATGCTAGTATTATATCCTGGATATAACTGTTTTTCAAATATTTTCATTGTTATAGCAAATACATGGTTGCACAAATGAACTAACATCATTCAATCACACTTTTAACAAACCTGATTAAAATAAATAAAACATAATCTCCTTATTTGTTGCATTATCAACTGACTACATGTGGTGAAAGAAATCGAGAAATAATATTTCATAAAAACCTTCATATTTCCAAAGAAGTAAGGTAACACCAGTGACAAAAAAGTTACATGTGGTCTTTAAATAAATGCACAAAAAATATTAAAAAAATATCATTAAGCTGTCATTTATGTGTATTCATAAAGTCAAAAGGTAATCTAATAATGTGGTCTAAGTTTAAATGTTAGAAAAGGAATACATTTTAAGACATCTTGCTGTACCAAAAGTGGACGTTTCTGTAGAATGACCCTTAAATTAAATTAATAACTAGCAAAAAATACATTAGTTAACCCCTTAACTGTCACCCACAGTTTTGAACAGAGACATTATAGTGCACTATCGAAACTTAATTTTTTATAATTCATGAATGAAAATATTTTGTAACATGATTTTAATGTACCATTTACATGGTAATGCAATGTCTGATTTTAAAATGGGTTTCAAAGGATGAATTTTGAAATTTTAAGTTTTCTACTGATAAATAATTTCTTATGATTTCTAATTCGTGATAGAGAAAAAGGCAACTAAGAAGACTTTCTGTGACAAAGGTCAGAATTCATGTCATGATGTAGATTTTTTTCAGGTGCACTCTTGTCATAAACAGAGGTGTCAAATCCAGGGTCAGAAAGTAAAGTCCTGCCATGTGTTTATTCCACCCATGAACTCAGCAGCTGATTTCACCAGAGGAGGAACCAACTCATTACTTTCAAGTCACAAGCAAGTTTCGAGTCAAATCCCAAGACCTCAACGAGTTGAGGTAATTAAGAGATAATTGAGAGACTAATTAAATGATGATTGTGCATTAGTGATGAACACCTGCTGTTACTGTGAATCACAGAGGATCAGATGTTGATGTTTTATTGGTTAAAATATTTTCTGCTAAATTTATTCACAGTAAATTACTTGTTTTACACTAACTTAAACATGCAATGTCCGGTCTGCCCCAAACTTCACATGTTTGGTAAGAGTCCGGGCCTGAACACATCTTAAGGCCAATATTCATTTATAGTGATAGTGCCACCTGTTGGCAACAGGAAATGACTTGTTTTAAACTAACTTAAACATGCAATGTTCAATCTGCACCAAACTTCATATGTTTGATAAATGTGCTGGCCTGAAGACATCTACATGTCAATTTCCAGTTATATACATAGCGCCACCAGCTGGCAGCATGAAATTACTTGTTTCACACTAACTTAAACATGCGATGTCCGATCTGTCCCAAACTTCACACGTTTTATAAGAGTAATGGTCTTAACACATCTTAAGGCCAATATTCAGTTATAAACATACCATCACCTGCTGGCAATAGGAAATGACTTGTTTTACACTAACTTAAACATGCAATGTCCAATCTGCACCAAACTTCACATGTTTGGTAAGAGTCATGGCCTGAAGACACCTAAAGGCCAATATTCAGTTATAATCATAGCGCCACCTTTTGGCAATAGGAAATGTCATGCTTTATAGTAACTCAAACATACTACTTTCAATCTGCATCAAACTTCATATGTTTGATAAAAGTGCTGCCCTGAAGACATCTACATGCCAATATTCAGTTATAGACATAGCGCCACCAGCTGGCAGCAGGTTTGGCACATATAAATAACTTTGACATATTCCTCTATGTTTGCCTTTTTAAATGCATATTGCTCACCGTTCCCTCTCTCCCTGAAGCAACCGGTCGGCGGTGAGCCCGGGTGCGAGGGCCCATTCATCGCTGCTTGCAGCTTTAATTACTATTATTACTACTATTTGTCCTCCTCCTGATTCCCCAACCACCCCCTGTCTCGGATGAATACGTTTATTATCGTTATTGCTGCTACTATTACTATTATTACTTATAACCTTCCTCATCCTCCATCCTCTAATTTTTGTTATTAATGCTATTATTAATATTATTATTGTTATCATTACTTTTTTTTTTTTTTTTTTTGCTATTGTCATGTCTGTTGCACTCTCTTTTATTTATATACTTCCACCCCCAACACCCAGTCACACTTACGCAAACACACCCACACACACACACACACACACACTCACTCACACAAATCATGTTGGCTGTCATGTATGTTTTGTTGACCTTGGTTATTTTGTATTTGATTTGTTACCTGTAAATACTATGTTTGTTTGCATAATAATAATTAAAAAAAAAAAATGTAATCCATCACATACCTTTCTATCAAAGTTATCTGATATTATCGAGCTGAATTTGTTCTGACACAGTTTAACTCTGAGTTATTGTCATATTTTACTACCATAAACTACTATTTTACTATATATATATTTATATTTTAAATATATATTTATATTTTACTACCAAAAAAAAAGCGAATAAACTGTGATAATGTGAGAAATGTTGAAGGTGTCTGAATAAATTTTGGTTTGACTGTATCTATTTGATAAATTAAGTTAACCAACTAACATTATACATACTCTTTTGGTTTCTGTACCCAATATTTAAAAAATGTACAAATACAATGAAAATATCAGTATCGGTATCGGCACTCGGTATCGACAAGTACCAAAAATAAAAGTATCGTATCGGGCGAGTACTGGAAAAAGTGGTATCGGTGCATCCCTAATCAAATGTAAAATAACTATAGTCTTCACTGTATAAATTAAATAAAGATTAATAATTTTTGATGTTACAAAGGTTATTTAGTCAGGAGCAGTGAGCACTTGTATTTTTCTTTGACAGCATTAGATTAATTAGTTTGCTTTCACTTTAAGAACAAAAGCACTGATTTAATATAGTCTCTACTGATACACATGCGTTTTCTTTCTCAACTGTTTACGTTGAGACATATGCGTAACCGGCTGTGTTTACTTGGATATTCGCCAAAACTCACATTTTGATGTAATTTTGTCTGTATTTATTTATCCATGAACAAAAAAGCGGAAGAGAGCTCAATTCGTGCGGTGCCGATGTAGATGCGGCTGTCTGTGTGCGTGCGCTTCAGATGTGTACGCAGAAAACTCACACAGCGCTTACTGTTCCGCAAACAATTCCGAGTGTTTTTTATGCTCGCCTTGTGCCTTCGGGCAGTCCTTATATCAAGTCCTGTATACCTGAGTTTGAACGAGAACGCACGCATTGGCGGTAATGCATAGACAGACATTATATGAAAATGTGGACAATGCCAAAATAAAGGTGCCTATTTATACTACAGATATCAGTATTTTACGCATGTCATCGATGCATTGTATCGTCAGACATCGTATCAATGTATCGATCCATACAGTCTGTAGATGATCTGTCTGTGTGTCTTTAGATGATCTGACTGTTGATGTGTGTATTCTTCTCTCTTTTCAGTTTTGCTGGCTGTGGTCTCTCAGATCAGCATTGTGAAATTGTGTCATCAGCTCTTCAATCCTCAAACTCTGTCCTGAGAGAGCTGGATCTGAGTAACAATGACCTTCAGGACTCTGGTGTAAAGTTTATTTCTGATGGACTGAAGAGTTCAAAATGTCAGCTACAGATACTGAGGTATTAAGGACATATAAGCAGTGTTGGGCAGTAGCGTTGCTACAAGTAGTAACTACATTTCTCAGTAGCGTGGTGGTAGCGTCACTGCTTTCTGAATCAAATAGCTTTTCGGTAGTTAAGCTCTTTTTTTGATCAAGTAGCGCGGTAGCGTCAACAAAAGCTAACATTACATTTTCCAAAGCATTCTGAAACTCGAGCTCAAATCAGAAATATAACAGCTACGGATCACTGATCCTGGATCAGTAAGTGACGCCACAGACACATTAACAAATGTTAACAAACAACTTTTGATTTTAATAATGTGTTAGTAAATGTTGAAATTAACATTAAGATAAATGCTGCAGAAGTATTGTTCATTCTTAGATCACTCACTCCTAACCCTAACCCTAACTAATGTTAACTAATGAACCTTATTGTGAAGTGTTACCATTTATATAAATGTATCTGTATACAATAAAGCCACAATACCAACTACCAATAGGAGGTTTCCGGCCAACAGCAAAAATGTATTTTGCCTATGTCACAATTTGAGGTCAATCCAGCCTGTATTTGATACTGATTATGTTGCCAAATTGGTTTGGAACAGCTGTTGAATAAACAGTTAAACTGAACTATTATGCCTGTCTATCTGCTTGACTGACAGTTTTATTGATCACTGAGAGAGCATTGACTTGGTATGATGTTGGTTCAATAGAAATTTTTCTTATTTTTTTTAAATAGCTTGGATGTAGTAAACTACTTTTGGCATGTTGCCGTAGCTTAGCTTGCTACATTTCCCAGGGCTGTAGCTTTAGTGTAGTTAAGCTTCATTTAAAGAAGAGTAACTGTTAGCTTAGCTCACTACATTTTCCAAGTAGCTTGCCCAACACTGCATATAAGAGATTATCTACAGTCAACTGGTCACAATGTTGATGAGTGCCTGTAGATGGTCTGACTGTGTGTCTGTAGATAATCCGACTGTGTGTGTCTGTAGATGATTTGAATGTGTGTGTCTGTAGACGATCTACCTGTGTGTCTGTAGATGATCTGACCATGTGTGTCTGTAGAAGATCTGACTGTGTCTGTAGACGATCTAACCGTGTGTCTGTAGATGATCTGACCATGTGTGTGAATGTAGATGATCTGACCGTGTGTGTCTGTAGAAGATCTGACTGTGTGTGTCTGTAGACGATCTGACCATGTGTGTGTCTGTAGATGATCTGACCATGTGTCTGTAGATGATCAGACTGTGTGTGTCTGTAGATGATCTGTCTGTGTGTGTCTGTAGATGATATGTGTGTGTCTGTAGATGATCTGTGTGTCTGTAGATGATCTGTCTGTGTGTGTCTGTAGGTTGTCTGGCTGTATGGTGACAGAGGAAGGCTGTGGTTATTTGTCTTCAGCTCTGAGTTCAAACCCCTCACACCTGAGAGAGCTGGATCTGAGCTACAATCACCCAGGACAATCAGGAGTCCAGCTGCTCAACCACAAATTGGAGGATCCAAACTATAAACTGCAGATACTCAAGTATGTAAAACACTAATACTGACATACTGAACGTGTGTGTGAATGATGCATATTTACATTAATGTGTTTATAGTGTGAATCATGGAGGAGAGATCATGATGACAGCAGGACTGCGAAAGTGTAGGTCTACAAACACACGCACACACACACACTCTCACAGACACACTCACACACACACACACGCTTGTTTCGCTATCCTTGTGGGGACTCTCCATAGGCGTAATGGTTTTTCTACTGTACAGACCGTATATTCTATTGTCCTACACCAACCTTACACCTAAACCTACCCCTTACAGGAAACTACAGGCATTTTTAGATTTTCAAAAAACTTAATTCTGTATGATTTATTAGCTTGTTTACCCATGGGGATCTCAATTTAGGTCCCCACCGTGACACAAGTCCCCATGAGTCTGTGTGTATTCAGGTTTAAGTCACCACCTGAATAGAAAAACAGGTATACACACACTCTCTATCTCACACACACACAGATTGTTGTTTGACTGTATCACTGATCTCATCTCATAGACATTAATTGTTTTCTATCAGGTTAATAAGGTCTATAAGGTCTTTTTTAACTAGTTAGCATTGTCGGTCACCACCAAGGGGCTCCTTTGCTCTCAAAGATGATTTAAGAAGCAAATCACTACATAATGTAAACAGAACAGCAATATGTGGATTCAGCTTTAAAGGAGTCATGTGGAAATATGACTTTTACAGTTTTTCATGATTGCTAACACACAATTCATGAAACAATTCACACAAAGCTGTCAAATACACAGACTATTTTCCTGACTAGAGAACACTAGTGAGATCAATTCAAAACACTGTTACAAAAACCTCCTTTTGGGAAAAAGGAGACATTTTGCAAGTCAATGTCTGTTACAGTATGCAGCATGAATAGAGTTGTGCAGATACAGTGAAATTCACCAATAAACTTTAAGAAATTATTACTTTCATTACACTACTGTAGTGTACAGCAGATGAAAATCACTAGAAAAGAAAAGTTCAAAGACCAAACAACTGAATATACAGTAAACACACATTGGAATGTACTGTTACTGTACAGCAATAAATAAATAAATGCATCATCCTCTGCTAAGCTGCATTACAGTATTGCTAATATCCTTATTTGTTATACTATAACAGTTTCTTAGTCTTCTGAGAAAATACTTTCTCTGCCTCCCCTCGACAGTCGACTCTCAGTTCTGCACAAATACATGTAAGAAATACTTGGCTACAAATCAGTTCAACAGTTATGAGTTTGAGGGTGAGTGCTACAGGATTTACAGTACAAAGAACAGTGAAAGTTCTCTCATCTGAAGTACTGCTACTATGTATTGTAATTGTAATGTGCGAGTCCTGTAAAACTCTGTAGATGAGCCTGCAGGCAGCTTTCCTTATGATCATTCCATCCACAAGAAGACGGTCAACTATAGTGCTTTATATTTCATCAGCAACAAATGACCTTTCACCTCGTCCCCTTCATTTTTCTTTTCTCATCCTATTCCTCTTTGTCTCTCACTACCAGGATTAATTTTCCAAAACACATAATCAGCTGTGCTCTTGTTCATATCATCCTGAGATTCTGACTGCTGTGTCATCAGTTTTGCTTATGATACGCACCTTCCCCACACCCCTAAACCTAACAATTGCGTCTCATATGCACGCCAAAGTCAGTTTCTGCGTATAAATAGCACACCAAATAGAAACAAAAAATCTTGCCATTGAAGATTGGGTCATTCACTTTCGCATCTTCTCAAGCAAATATACACAATAATATGTGTCTTGACGAGTATCTAAGTAAACACAGTCGGTTACGTCTTAAATAAACATAAACAGTTAAGAAAATATTGGATGTGTGTCAGTATAATGAATCCATGCACTTCTTACATTAGGTTAAGAATGTTAATCAAACAAAAGAAAAACATGAGAATCACTCACTGCTCTTAACTAAGTAACTTCTGTAACTTTACTAGATAATTGTGTCAATTTACTTCATAGAGTAATACAGTTCCTCTTCAGAAACTCGAGCTGCGTCCGAGAATGCTAGGGGAACGCCTCCAGCGTGACCGCGCTCTGATACATGTGTGATCTGTCCAAAGGACAGATTACACTTGTCACGGGTGGGTGATGTAACGGCCAGGAAGCATAAAAGCACGTGCGGTGGAACCGGCGTCAGCTTATGTCATTCAGCAACCGCTACTCTGTGTGTGTCTGTCGATCTGTGTGGTGAGTCTTATTTAGTGTTGTTTGTCACTTGAAATAAGCTCCACAATGTCTAAAGTGCAGAGAAAACTAGCATTTGGGCGAGAGCAGATTGCATTACAGGCTGTGTGTTTTTCACTAACAGTCAGTGTGTGGTCTGCTTGTGAGCGTTTGTCTCTCTTTGATGAGGGAGCTTTCACCTGCGTTCCTTGCGTTACCGGCCCGCTTTTGCCGAGGCGGAGCAGCGGCTGTGCTCGTGGGGATCGCAGATGGATCAGGTGGAGGGAATGAAGATGGGCGAGCCCCTATCTTATTCCTTCCCATCAGATCCAGCGCCCACTCTCTGGGTTCGGAAGCCCCACGGGTTCTTCCCCCCCAGAGAGAGGGCTCGACGCTCCTCCTGTCTTTCTCCGAGGAGGTGGACGTGAAGTGCGTCGATGAGCTTTGTAAAATTGCAGTGTTTGCACGAGCATTGTTTGCACAAGCTTATTATGAATGAGGTTGTCATTATAGCAGTGTTCCTGCGCTGTCAGCTCAAAAAAAAAAAAAGGGGGGGCTGATCCTGCTTCTCCCCGCCGTATGATCTCGCAGTTCCGGTCCGCCACTGCTGAGGCACGGTGGCGAATGAGATCGCGGGGATCGCACATAGATCTGGCGGACGGGTTGGAGATGGGTTCGCCCTATCTCCACCTGCAATCCCCAGATCTAGCGCTCTCGCTCGGGGCTGGAAGCCCGCGGTGCGGTTCTTCCCCCTTTGAGTGAGAGCTCACTGTTGCAGCACGCGTTGCCGAGGCATGTCATTCTCGTACATTTCATGAATCCTTTTCATAGCAGACCATGTTTACTTGTTTGGTTATTTTTCTCCATTTAATTTTGAGGAATTAAATGATCTATTTCATCTAACTAGGAGAAGTTAGATGTGTATGTGTAAGGAGCCTAAGAAAACATGGGATTTTCTTGAGTGAGAGCACAATGTTTTACCTCTCTTCCTCTGAGGAGGTTGATGTGGTCAGCAGGGGCTGCTGGGCGGAGCAGCCCCAACCGTGTTCCAGCTCCTCATATAGGGAGCATCACTTCTCGTACTCCCCAGTATGTTGGAGTCAGAGTGGCGCTCCCGGGCCGAGGCCTTCTAGCAGAAGGCAGATCTGCGGACCGTCACTCTCGCTGGATAGTCTTCGGCTAAAACATCCTGCTGCCTATGGCCCAGGACTTCTGAGGGCCGGCCCCTCTGGGGAAGAGCGGCATACACGGTTCCTGTCTCTCCTCAGTGCCCTCAGGAGATCGGTCTGCCAACCCTGCCACGTACGGTGTTCCAGGGTGCAGCGATCTCTAGCGAGCACACATCTCAGTTTCTTCCGCCCCGGAAACGTAGCGGAGCTGAGATGCTCGCCACCCCTTTGGGGGTCTCTAGAGTTTGGCTTTCTCCTGCCGGTGTGCCGTTCCAGGATACCGAACTAGCCGCTCTGATTATACCAGAGGCCAGTCTCCAGAGACTGGTTCCCTTAGTAGGCACCTGGCGGTGTGGAAGCCCCTGCCAAGCGTGTCTCATTGGGTCCTGCTTTGCAGGCTCTGGTTCTGCCAGTCTAGTCTTCCTAGAAGATGACGCGAGTCTGAGGACAGTCGCTTCAATAGGAGACTTTGGCTGAGGCAGTCCTGGTGCCCATGGCCCAGAACTTATGAGGGCAGGTCCCTCTGGGGAAGAGTGGCGTACACGGTTCCTGTCTCTCCTCAGTGCCCTCAGGAGATCGGTCTGCCAACCCTGCCACTTACGGTGTTCCAGGGCGCAGCGATCTCCAGCGAGCTTCTTCCGCCCGGAAACGTAGCGGAGCTGAGATTCTCGCCACCCCCTTCAGGGGTCTCTAGAGCAGCTAGTTTGGCCGTCTCCTGCCGGCGTGCCATTTCAGGACACCGAGCTAGCCGCCCTGGTTATACCAGAGGCCAGTCTTGAGAGACTGGTTCCCTTAGTAGACTATTTGGCAGCGTGAAAACTACTGCCAAATGTGTCTCCATGGGTCCTGCATACTGTAGAGAGAGGCTACAGAATCCAATTTGGTTCTCCTCTGCCTCGTTTCAACAGGGTGAATCCCACTCTGGTGGGCCCCGAGCAGGTTCTGGTAATGGAACGAGAAGTAGAGTACTCTCTTGAGGAAGGAGGCCATCTAAGTGGTCCCTCCTCACGAAAGACATTCTGGGTTCTACAGCCGGTACTTCATAGTTCCCAAGAAGGATCGAGGGTTGGCGTCCCATTTTAGATCTGCATCAGTTGAACCGCTCAGTCAGCAGACTGAAGTTCAAGATGCTCAAACAGGTCGTGTCTCAGCTCAGGTCCGATGACGGGTTTGTCACGATCGATCTAAAAGACGCATACTTCCATATCTCCATCCTTCCCACTCACAGGGAGTTCCTGAGGTTTGTTTTTGAGGGCGAAGCTCACCAATATCGGGTTCTTCCCTTCGGCCTAGCACTCACCCCGCACTTTTACAAAGTGTGTGGATGCCGTGTTAGCTCCGTTGTGGCTACAAGGCATCCACATATTGACAATTGGTTGATTCTCGCTCAATCAGAGCAGATGGTGGCTCAACATCGAGATGTTGTTCTCGCTCACATGAAAGTGTTGGGGTTAAGACTGAACGCCAAGAAGAGTGTGCTTTCTCCATTACAGAGAACCATTTATCTTGGTGTGGTGTGGGATTCGACCACGATGCAGGCACATGTGTCCCCTGCTCGGATCGAGTCGATCCTCACGGCAGTCAGGAGAGTGAAAGAAGGCCAGTCGCTCACTGTCAAGCAGTTTCAGAGACTGACAGGTCTGATGGCAGCTGCGTCCAATGTGATACCTATTGGCCTGCTGTACATGAGACCCCTACAGTGGTGGCTCAAGACCAAGGGTTCTCCCCAAGGGGAAACCCACTTCACATGATCAAGGTCACGTGGCGGTGCCTACATGCCTTAGACATGTGGAGACATCCTTGGTTCTTGTCTCAGGGCCCGGTGCTGGGAGCTCCGTGTCGCTGCGTACGCTAGCGACGGACGTGTCCCTCACCCTGCCCACAGTCTGTGGAGTACTCACCGTCTCATGTGGCACATCAACTGCCTGGAGATGCTGGCGGTGTTTCACTGAAACACTTTCTCCTAAGACCTAAGAGATCACCGGTGTTGGTGCGATAGCACAGACAACACAGCGGTGGTCTCTTACATCAACCACCGAGGAGGAGGTCTGCGTTCACGCCCCCTGTACAGGCTGGCGTACCAGATCCTTGGTTGGTCCCAGGACAAACTCCTCTCGCTGAAAGCAGTTCACATGCCTGGGCATCTCAGTGTGGGAGCAGACATCCCGTCGAAGCAGGGGCCGAGGCCCGGGGAATGGATGGGGTGAAGCAAATTTGAAGACTGTTTGGCCAGGCTCAGGTGGACCTCTTCGCTACTCAGGTAAGTACACAGCGCATGTCCCCTCTGGTACTCTCTAAATTCATCCAGCTCCACTGGGGCTGGATGCCATGGTACAAACGTGGCCGAGGCTTCGTCTGTACGTTTTTCCCTGATCTTTCTGCTCCCGGGAGTTCTGGCGAGAGTGCGCTGGGACGAGGTCAGTCTGCTTCTGGTAGTACCGTTCTGGCCGGGCCAAGTATGGTTCTCGGACCTGATTTCTCTCCTCAACGGCTCTCCATGGGAGCTTTCCATCAGGAGGGATCTCCTCTCACAAGCGGGGGTCTGTCACCCCAGCCCGGAGCTTTGGAAATTGTAGGTGTGACCCCTGAGGGGGCTCAGCCCATAGCTTCCAGTCTCCCAACCGAGGTTGTTGAGAACTTCCTCCAATCCAAAGCTCCCTCAACGAGGAAACTGTACGCCTTGAAGTGGAACTTTTCACTTCTTGGTGCGGAGACCGCCAGCTCGACCCAGTCGACTGCCCGATTGGTGCAGTTCTGGAGTTTGTGTAGGCCTGTTCCTCCGCAGGGTTAACCCACTCCACCCTGAGGGTTTATGTGGCGGCTATACCGGCCTACTGCGCCCTTCTCGGTGGCCTTTCAGTGGGTAGACACCCCCTAGTATATGTTTCCTCCAGAGGCTGAGGCCTCCAGCCAGAGAGCGTTTGCCATGTGGTGGATCAGGATGCTATTCCATAGCATCGAGTCCTCCCCTCTCCCCTCTTCAGGACACAGCGTCTTGTTCCCTCGAGGAACTAGGGTTACATACGTAACCTAAGACGTTTTCATAAGCACAGTAAAATACTGTTTATTTAGGTAATTTATATCGTTGTATCTAATGGTCTCCCTAGGGCTTTTCACACTTGAAATTGTTAACCCTGGGTCATCCTAAACCCCGGATAAGCAGAATCCTGGGTTGTCTGTAATCACGTTTCACACTGCTCATGCTATGCCTGGGGTTAACTGTTAACCCTGGGTATTCATTAACAGACATTTCACACTGTACATTCCTAAACATCGGTTAACATTCTTATTTGCATATTTGCGGTGTCACTGTCTCTGATTGGACGAACAGCAGGCAACCTGCTTACACGGCTTTTCCTGCGTCTTGCCAGTTATTAAAAATGTCGCGACTTTTTAGGCGCGACATGTGAACCTCATGACGCACAAAGGCGAGAAAACAAAGACAAAAGTACAAAAGAAAGAAAACAAGGAGCAAAGTATGTGAATATTTCTTTGAATTTCTTTTAAGTGTGAAGAGACTAACGTTATTGTTTACTTGTACAGTAAGAATAATACCGTCTCCTATTCGCTCCAAGCTTTCTGTCTTTTGATATCATCTTCTCACCGGCTGCAGTTTACATGACGCGCGTTTCCTGTTACTGACGTGACATGAGCCTCGCTGCTCAATTTCTGATTGGCTGTCTGTTGCCAAGCATCCAGCAGCAACAAGCAAACACCGCTTCGTTTCACACTAAACAAACTTATTAATCTCAGTTGTTGCTGTTGCACTGTATACATAAATTATGAATTATGAAAATAAAGAAGTATTTTTATTTTACCCTGAAAATAGCTTGGAGAAGCATCCTCAAACTTAATCCTGAACTTGACCAAACAATAATTTTTATTTAAAATATGTTTCAAGTTTTCAAAATATTCTTTCTTAATATGTTTTCCTTCTGCTAACTTTTTCTTAAACTTTTACTTTAACTGTTTAGCATTAAATCATTTCGGGATGTTTGCTAAAATAGTTGGATGTGTTTCAGTCCTGCCTAGAAAATGTTCCAGCAGCCGTCACTGATGCTTTAACAACAATCACCATCAGTCTAAAGTAGGAGTATTCAATTAAAGCTCCAAGAGGTCAGTCCATCTCATTCATTGTTTGATCCAGTCACATTGTCTCTGTAGGGTGGAGCCACGCTGCGCAAGGTTCTTCTTCATGCATAAATTAACATAATGCTTCATCCATCATGTGAGGAATATTTCTAATAACTTCTTATAAAAGTATTCATCATTCATATGAGGCTGAAAATCGACATATAATTCATTTCAACTTTCTGCATTTGAAATAAGTTTTAACACGATACTACACATGGCTATCTATTCAAAAGAAAGTTATAAGGCAAAGATCAAAATAAAGCAACCACGTATAACATAAAACACTAGTGATCTGTTTACAGGGAAAAGTTGTACGTCACAGGTTAAGAAAATAGCATAGGTTCCAATACACAGCAAGCTTATAAATGACATAAAATACCACCTTAATATCTATTGTATATATATTGTATATTGCTTTAATAGCAGCAGTAATTACTGATCGACTTGTTAAAAATCCTTTATGTAAGTTTGAGTTTCTTTGTTCTGTCAAAGGAGAGAAAAGGTGCGTTTCTCTTGGAATGCAGGAGAAGGGGAGATGTCCGTGGGGGTCATGAGAATGTCACGTTGTATAGATCTGTTGATTTTCTTAGCTCAGATGGAGCTATAAGTCAATCATTTGTGTTTATCAGATAGGTAGTGTATGGTAAACAGGGTCGCAGTATCGCGAGCGATCTGTTTCTGGAACTTCTCCAAATAAGCAGTTCTTTGTTCTTAAATTCGTGCAGATGTAACATGGTCATTTTCTCCTCAAACCTATCATTGTTGATGAGTCTCCCGAGATGATAAGGAGAGCATGGCAGGAAGCTGGTCAGACACTTGGGTGCAGTGCTGATCATTTATTAATTTTACAACTTGCAGATGGTGGAGGGGGAAACTCCTCGGAATGTACTGAGTTGAGCTTATATTTGTGTCCTTTTCGACAAGGTTCTACATTACACACAACAAAAAACAGCTCTCAAACTGAATTAAATGCCAATGCATAAAAATGTGTTTTAAGACTAGTTTTAAAAGCAGACAAAGTTGGGGCCATCCTCACTGACAATCAGGGCCGTTTCTAGCCAATTTGACGCCCTGGGCGAAATCCATATTGTTTTTTTTTTTTTTAAATATATATATTCTTTTCAGACACCAGTTTCTTGTTACATTCAAATTGGATGTCATAGTAACGACACTGATTTGTGGAGTTTGAGTTCCACAAATCTGAATGCATTATTTGTAAATTGACTTAAGATTTTGCACAATTTATTATCTGTAATATCATTGTGTTGCCACTGGATGCATGTATAACCCTATGTAACAATCCCTAGTAGCTAAGACTTTGCACATAATTTACACATAAATCACACATAAATTAATTTTATTACATTTGGATTTGGATACATGTTTAGATACTATCAATGGCTACTTTTTGTCTTTATCTGTTTTTTGTTCAATTGTTTTGTTGTTGTTGCTTGAAACATTGATTTAAAGTGTCAGTTATTACATTATTATTTCAGTCAAACCTATAAAACCCTTTGTTGCCCCAAACTACATATAAAAACCTGGGCTGTGTTTCTCGATAACGATTGATCTTAGCGCTTAAGAGCGTTTTCTACGAGTAATTTTACGAACGTTCGTTATTGTTTCACGTGCGTTTCCCAAAAATGCACTTAACACAATCGCACGTAGCCATGCTTTAAGTGCTACTTAGGAGTCGCTATCCGATGGTCAAGTGCTGAAATGTCAATTTATAGAATGGCTTGTATTTGTAGTACACGCTCGTTTATTGAAATGTTAACCTAATGCTGCGTTCCAGACATCTCGGATAATATAATATAATTTAGATTTACATTTAGTCATTTAGCAGACGCGTTTATCCAAAACGACTTACAAATGAGGACAATATAGAAGCAATCAAAACCAACAAAAGAGCAACAACATGGAAGTGCTATGACAAGTCTCGGTTAGCCTAACACAGTACATGTAGCAATTTCATTTTTTTTAAAGAAAACGAGTAGATAGAATATCGAAAAAAGTAACCTAGTGTTTTTTTTTTTATTATTATTTATTTATTTTTTTAATTTATTTATAAGAAACAAGTAGATAGAATAGAAAAAAAGAAAGCTATTATTTGGTTTTCGTGCATGTCATCAAGCCATTGACAGATTTTTATGAGTTTATCCCTATTTTCCCAGTCTTTGAAGCATTTACTACATTACTTCTTTTATTCTTTCTTTGTTGTTGTTGTTGTTGTTCAGTCATTTAATTTAGATGCGTTGTTTTTTTGTTTCTTTTTTTGGTTATCTGCCCTTTTTAATTATTTTGCCTAATTTCATTATATATATATATATATATATTATTTTTTAAACATTATAAAGTGTGCAATAAAGTACAATCAAAAGCTTTAATTATAATCACATTGCACTTGAATAAAGTTACAGGTGTAATCTGCCGATTGTCCTGCAGGTGACCTCATAATTCTGTCTTCTTACGATGCACGTAGGGCTTTACGATTACTCCAGAGTACTCGTAGATCTACGATGATTTTCAAGTGCTACTTAAGTTACGATGCTTTTGGGAAATGGACCGTAATATTAAGATCAGTCGTACGATCGTTTTTACGAACTTCTTAGGCTTACGATGCTTTTGGGAAACGCAGCCCTGATCAGTGGCATAAAAGTACTCAATGCAGCTACTTAATAATCCTTTGCTACTCATTAACGCGTGAACTTCCCCTTTAAATAACGTGACGCTCTGCCCTCTATGTGTATGACGCTTCTTCCATTAAGTGCTGTGTTAGAAGTGAATGAACTGATCAGCATTTCGACACCTCCATTGATCTCTATTGATCTTGTGAATTTAGCGAATTTTACTATACCAATATTTTTTAATTGGTTGTTAAAGTTTATATGGGAATATTACATGACACGCTGATCCTTTAACAATGCATTGGCGCAAAAACGCATGCCTTTTGGACAAATCTCGCAACACGATTCATCAACTGCCACAAATACTGCCTAAACAAAATACTGATTTTGTGCACTTTATTTACTGTACCAATATTTTAACCCTCTACCGCACGCATTATGATAGACCTATAAAAAAAATATTTGACTCTTTTTCTTTTCTTGGAATGGCTTAACTTGAAGTGCTGTAAAAAAAAAAATGGGAAAAAAATATTATTTTAAGGTACTTTATGATTTGTTGCCATATGGCAACAACATGCAACAGTGGATCTAACTTAGAATAAGTGTAAATTTACTTATAGTTAATATTTTTCCTCAGAAATGTTTGTGGTGATTCAACTGGTGTTCTAATCAGGGGTGCAAACTTGTCACCTTTCGGTGAAATTCGCCGTTTTCACCTTGAAATAGGTCATTCACGTGAATTGTGTAGATCTGTAAAAAAAGTAATGGGGGGTCGTATCTGCATGTCATCTGTGTCACGTCACCTGTAGCGTTTTTTCCCCTTTTGGCAAAGGAATGGACCCGCCCTACTCTGCCTCTGATTGGCTTACCTTAATGTCCTTTCCCTCAACCAACCAATCTCACTCCTGAAGGATAACTTTTAGACGCTGCAGGCATGCTATCCATATTTCCAGAGGCTACGTAAAACGTGTAGGAACAAGCTAACGGCAAGCAACTTATGACCGAATGAAGAATGTGCATCAGTGTGTTTTTTCTTTTTTCAGTTTTATTTCATTTATGAAGGTGATGTAAACTGAATAATTATATATTCTATTATAATTATATAATAATATTGTGTGTAGGCTATGTAACTTATATAGTTTTCATTTTATTCATTTCGACAACTTTACTGACACTGCATATGGTCTTTGGCTGCGTCCATTGCATCCGACACGTTTTTTCACGGACACGCCGCAAAATCGGAAACTCGGGGCTTAAAGAAATTTCGAAGTTTCCCACTCGTAATAACGACTTTGTGGTGGCGTTCATGTGCGTTCAACTCGTACATGTATCTGACATGACTGTAACAGCCTATTTCAAGACGGAGAAACACCTCGCGTTTAGCCCGTCAGCTGCTTCAATAATTCGAGTGCTGAAATAAAGATTTACAGTGGTTTATTTGCCCTGATTAAGTTCATGTATCTTAACAACAGTCCTTGTTGAGTTGTCGCTCAAACGTCTTTTAATCATATAAAGGTGTTTATCCTTGAATGGTGCACTGCAAAAAATGATTTGAGAATGTTTTTGTCTTGTTTCTAGTCCAAATATCTAAAAATTCTTAAATCAAAAAGCATTTTCTAGACAAGTAAAAATTGTCTTGTTTTCAGAAAAAAAATTGTCAAAATTAAGTGAGTTTTTCCTTAAAACAAGCAAAATAATCTTATTTTTTACGAAAACAAGATTATTTTGACTTATTTTTTTCTGGAAAAAAAAAATTATTTGATTTAAGAATTATTAGACTAATTATTAGACTAGAATTATTAGATTATTTGGACTGGAAACAAGACAGAAAAATGTAAGAAAAGCATTTTTAGCAGTGTGTAACATTTTCTCCCTATAAAGCACTTTGACTTGCCATTGTGTGTGAAATGTGCTATGTGAATTATGTCAATTAACTTGCCCTTAGTTTTAACACACCTGTGTGTGTGTGTGTGCGTGTGTGTGTCTGTGGGGGGGTGGTTGTCACCTTTTTCACCCCTGACGAGTTTGCACCCCTGTCTAATAAGCTTTAACACGGTACTTATAACCTTATACATACTTTCCAACAACTTCTGCTTTTATTTATTCCATTCTTTTTAGCTGAATGCTATATATTCTTTGAATTTCAATAAATTTTTCATGAATATTATTTAAATTTCAAATTTATACAGTTAAAACAAATCTAATACTGTATATCATGTATCATAAAACACTGACATAAAACCAAAAACACTGCAGTTCATGAAAATTCAACATTACGCAATCTTATGAGAGGAAGACTATGAACTTGAGGCTTACCCCCCCCCCCCCCTCCAATAATCCTAGAAACTTTATGTATGAAACTTCTCAAAGCAGTTTTACTGACATTTTAGTTTGCTTTCAGCAACTAAGAGACGGCAGTCTATCAGAAATCGCTCCACAGAAAAAAACTGCATGTCACGTGACTTAACCAAAGCACATCATTGGCTAAACAAAGGTCTTCTCTTTCCAACAAAAAAAATGAGAATGTTCTCTTAACCCTTGTGCGTTCTTCGGGGTCTTTTTGACCCGCAAATGAAGTTTGCTAAATTTAAAAAAAATGTTCTCTTTTTCCAAATGGCATGAGACTTTGTACGGTCGTCAACACTTTCTAGATCTACAAATAAAAAATAAAATTGGAATAATTTCTTGATTTTATGTTAGTGTGAAAAAAAAAGTTACACTTATGGTCTCACCCAGGCAACAAAATGTATTTTTTTAACAAAATATATATTTTTTTAAAACAAATGTACTTTTACTCTGTTTATTAATGTTTTTACTCCACATTTGTGTAGTTTTTGGAAGACTTATGATATATTTTAAATTTATATAAATAAATTAAAAGACATTTTTATATAGGTTTTTATACAAAAAAACAGCTTTTTATGTAAAATTCACTTCATAAAAGACCCACATTTCTAACTTTCATTCATGGGGATAACATGGATCATTTCACATGGTTTAGTGTAAAATTTTTGCCCATATTTTGGAAATTACAGTTTCAAAAGTAAAAAAATATCATTTTTACCACTAGATGGCTGCAAAGTTCCACTATTTACTATTTGCTATTTGACCAACTGAAAGATATCTTTTCACAAGTTGTTTTCAGTTGGATTCATATCTACATATTGTGAAATCACAATTATAACAATAAAAATGATTTTTGTCAAAGTTTTGCATTTTTAGAACTGAAAAAAATCAAATTTTCAATAATGTTACATTATGATTTGAATCGAACCTCAACAAGATGTTACAAAGAGAAAGGTTGGAGTCTTTAGAGTTTATCATTTATTTCAATCATCTGTTTTTCATATAATTTTAAGTGTGTGTGTGTGTTTGGGAGAAGGGGGGAAATAGACGGGCATGGGTCTGACTCGGGCCGGTAATTCTGATAAGCTGTTGGACACGGGCCGGGCTAGGGCTAGGGCCTAAATCTGAGCCCATGCAGGGCTCTACCGGGAACGTGATCGCGATTTCTACCGAAGGGGATTCCCCTGGAACGTGATTGAATGCAGACCGCGATCTGTACGGATGAGGACACAAATCACCCCCCTCAGAACGCAGGAGGCCCCGAGTGAATATGCTGTCCAGGGGGCCCAGAATCCGTAGTGGCGCCCCTGAGTCAGGATATTGGGTCCTGAGAGCCAAAGGCCAGTGGCTTCTGAGAATTTTTATTTAAAAAAAGAATCTTCAGTTGAGCCCAATTAGATATGAATATTAAAAGATAAGATCAGATGTTTTATCAAGCTATATTATTTTTTTACATTTAGATACATATGTAAGGCAGAAGGTCATGTGACTGAGGAAAGATACTGTATGGGGTTCAGAGTTTTCTTCTTGAATCTGGACCATTTTTATATTTTGCTTAAAACAAACATAATAATAACATGATAAAAACACTCTCATCATGAGCAGAAAACAAAGTTAACTAGTAATTTCAAACTTTGTTGTCTTTACTTGCCATCTACAAATAATTTCCCCAATTTTAACAATTATATGTTTATTTTTAAATGCTCTTAAAATACTTATTAATAATGCTAGATGTAGATGATAAAAATGTCCTGACACAAACCTGGTTTGAACGGTCAGAAATAACTATATTTGCAGCATTGTTGTTTTCTGCAGTGTTTTAGTGAAAGTATGGATCTGTTTTGCTGCTTGCTGTGTTTCTGCTTCTGTTTTTAAAATAACCGCATCTTTCAAAGCTCTTAATTATGCTTTAGTGTCTTTATATGGAAGCGACCTAAAGTTTTCATATTTAGAGAATTATGTATTTTTGTATTTCAAAAAAGTAAATCACACATTTGAAAAATCATTTCATTATAGTTTTTTTTTTTTTTTTTCTGAGAGCTAGATGGTGCAGAGCATCACTGTCAAAATATGGATTTAATTTGACCTGTATTTTTTATTTTTTTTAATTGCTTACACAGTAAAATCCCCAGTGTTAAATCAACACTGCTCAGAGTGTATTTGGTCCCACTCCAAATAGTGTTAAAGTAACACTGAAGCAGAGTTAAAGCTAATGAGATAATTATGTGATTAATTAAGTGCTGATTGAGCATTAGTGATGAACACCTGCTGTTAACAAGCAGAATCACTGAAAGAAAATAGAAACACAAGAACTACAACTCACTTCAGCCACAGCCTTTGATAAAATCAACTGAAATAAAAGACATTAAATCTCTGAAGGTCTCAGCAGAGGAGGATTAAACAACTCCACAAACAGCATCACCAGCTCCACTTATTATTGACTTTATTTCTGTCAGATGACTACAGAAGCTCTTATTGAAAATTATCAGAGGTTTAAACATTGATGCTTCATTGGTCAAAAGCAATGCCACCATCATGGAGATGAGTGTTTACTTTGGTTAGGCTCTTGCCACTTGACTTGCTGTGCTAGTTTTTTCTTTGCAACAATGCATATGTAGTTGTAAAGGAGAAAGATCAGTGCTTTACACTGAGCACATAGTAGATGCTTCTGTGTGTTGAGACAATCATTGTGAGCTGGCCAGACTTTACGCTTTTTTTTTCTTTAGATTTTTGCAACTAACTTGCTGATGTTACAGTATGAGAAAACATTGCAGCCAACAGTTATCATGAACGCTTAAATTTAATTTGAACAAATTTATTTTTGAACAACTGTATCGTATAGACAAACACAGACATCAAGAACCAGCATATGAATCTCAACAATGGTGACAATCAACAAAATTCTTCAAGCTGCAATGCATGCTGGGTAACACCATAGTAAAACTCCCACCATGCACTGCAGTATAAATATTTATTGTCACCACTGTTGAGGATCATATGATAAGTGTTCATGTCTAAAAGCTTGACCTGAAACTCCTCAACTTTTGAAATGTTACGGTCCTATATGTTTAATACAGAGCTCAAAATTATTGTAGAAATATGATAATTATATATCCAGCAACACATGATATTATTTATATATAAGCTTACATATTTTCTTGGCTGCTTTTAGTTGATGAATTTAAGTCAATAATCAAAGAGCAAGCAAGAGAAACCACTTTGTGTTGGTTAGTCATGTCTTTGATAAGCAGAAAGTGTAATCTGCTACATTAAGCTTCTGTTTCAGCAATGTTCAAGTGTTTGCAGTGAAACACTATTGCAATTAATTAGAAGCAAAATTATTTAAAAGTTCTACAAGGGTCAAGAGCCCAACTACAGCAAACACCAACCTCCATGATGGTGGCATCATTTTTGACCAATAAAACATCATCTAAACCTTAGTTAATTCTTTTTTCTGAGAGCTAGATGGTGCAGAGCATCACTGTCAAAATATGGATTTAATTTGACCTGTATTTTTATTTTTTAATTGCTTACACAGTAAAATCCCCAGTGTTAAATCAACACTGCTCAGAGTGTATTTGGTCCCACTCCAAATAGTGTTAAAGTAACACTGAAGCAGAGTTAAAGCTAATGAGATAATTATGTGATTAATTAAGTGCTGATTGAGCATTAGTGATGAACACCTGCTGTTAACAAGCAGAATCACTGAAAGAAAATAGAAACACAAGAACTACAACTCACTTCAGCCACAGCCTTTGATAAAATCAACTGAAATAAAAGACATTAAATCTCTGAAGGTCTCAGCAGAGGAGGATTAAACAACTCCACAAACAGCATCACCAGCTCCACTTATTATTGACTTTATTTCTGTCAGATGACTACAGAAGCTCTTATTGAAAATTATCAGAGGTTTAAACATTGATGCTTCATTGGTCAAAAGCAATGCCACCATCATGGAGATGAGTGTTTACTTTGGTTAGGCTCTTGCCACTTGACTTGCTGTGCTAGTTTTTTCTTTGCAACAATGCATATGTAGTTGTAAAGGAGAAAGATCAGTGCTTTACACTGAGCACATAGTAGATGCTTCTGTGTGTTGAGACAATCATTGTGAGCTGGCCAGACTTTACGCTTTTTTTTTTCTTTAGATTTTTGCAACTAACTTGCTGATGTTACAGTATGAGAAAACATTGCAGCCAACAGTTATCATGAACGCTTAAATTTAATTTGAACAAATTTATTTTTGAACAACTGTATCGTATAGACAAACACAGACATCAAGAACCAGCATATGAATCTCAACAATGGTGACAATCAACAAAATTCTTCAAGCTGCAATGCATGCTGGGTAACACCATAGTAAAAACTCCCACCATGCACTGCAGTATAAATATTTATTGTCACCACTGTTGAGGATCATATGATAAGTGTTCATGTCTAAAAGCTTGACCTGAAACTCCTCAACTTTTGAAATGTTACGGTCCTATATGTTTAATACAGAGCTCAAAATTATTGTAGAAATATGATAATTATATATCCAGCAACACATGATATTATTTATATATAAGCTTACATATTTTCTTGGCTGCTTTTTAGTTGATGAATTTAAGTCAATAATCAAAGAGCAAGCAAGAGAAACCACTTTGTGTTGGTTAGTCATGTCTTTGATAAGCAGAAAGTGTAATCTGCTACATTAAGCTTCTGTTTCAGCAATGTTCAAGTGTTTGCAGTGAAACACTATTGCAATTAATTAGAAGCAAAATTATTTAAAAGTTCTACAAGGGTCAAGAGCCCAACTACAGCAAACACCAACCTCCATGATGGTGGCATCATTTTTTGACCAATAAAACATCATCTAAACCTTAGTTAATTCTCAATAAGATCTTCTGTAGATGTCTGACAGAAATAAAGTGAGTCTGGTTATTAATGAGTGAAGCTGGTGATGCTGTTTGTGGAGTTGTTTAATCATCCTCTGCTTGTTAACAACAGCTGTTCATCACTAATGCTCAATCATCATTTAATTAATTACTTAATTATCTCATTAGCTTTAACTCTGCTTCAGTGTTACTTTAACACTATTTGGAGTGGGACCAAATACACTCTGAGCAGTGTTGATTTAACACTGGGGATTTTACTGTGTACAATCTCTGAAACTATGGCTCCTTTTCTCTAAACTCTACACACAAAACCACAAACTCTACACAAAAACGCAAAAGCTTCTTTCAAAACTGTTTTAACTCCTTTAAAAACATGCTTTTTCATAGTAAGTCTGCACACAAACATCAAATTATTATCCATGCACACAGCAAACTCCACACAGATGTGATGAATGTAAAACAGGACTATCTTGTGTGTTTTGTGTGTTCAGTGTTCAGTGGAGTGTGTGTATGAGCACAAATACACTGTATATACAGTCTGTCTGCACAACTGATGAACTTTACACTTACTGAACTGAACTGAATCAACACTGAACTGACTCGAGCTCTAGAATCACACTATTGGCTTGTTAGAGCTGCTTTACAGCACAGTCTCAATCTGTTACTGCTTTGAAACAATCTGTACTGTAGAAAGTGTTATAGAAATAAAGCTGACTTGACTTGTATTCATGATAAACCCACAACCGCTGCTTTACACAACACTAGTCTGCACTGTTTTAGGCCTGACAGGGTTTTTTACAGAGTTTTGTTTGGGCTCCAGAAGTCTAGGACCAGCACTGCTAGTGAGATCTGAATCACTAGTCGCTCTTCAACAGCTTTCACTATATTAGTGAACACATTTGAGAAGAGTGAGGACAGTCTGGACTTTAGCTGTAAACACACACAGACATCTTCACTGTTGTGTTGTTCTTGATGTTTCTCTCTTCTTGTGTTCAGATGCCTGTGATCTCACACTGGATCCAAACACAGCAAACACTCGACTCATTCTGTCTGATAAGAGCAGAAAGATCCCACATGTGGAAGATCTTCAGCCGTATCCTGATCATCCAGAGAGATTTGATGAGGAACCTCAGGTTCTGTGTGTTGAGAGTCTGACTGGACGCTGTTACTGGGAGACTGAATGGAGCGAAGATGTTGTTATATCAGTGTCATATAAAGGAATCAACAGGAAAGGAGGAGGGAGAGACTGTGAGTTTGGATTCAATGACAAATCCTGGAATCTGTGGTGCTCTGGTACCAGATTCACTGTCCGTCACAATGATAGCATCACTGATATACCTGCTGACCGTTCATTCTCTAATAGAGTAGGAGTGTATGTGGACGTGTCGACCGGCTCTCTGTCCTTCTACAGTGTCTCTGACACACACACACTCACAAACACATACACACTCTCACACTTACACACATTCAACACCACATTCACTGAACCCCTCTGTGCTGGATTCAGGGTTGAGTGTCCTGGTTCTTCAGTGTCTCTGTGTGATATTAAACGAGAGAGACTCTCTGTAAATCCTCTTTCTGATGTTCACATGCACACAAACTCATCAAATCTCACATTTCATTTATATTAATACATTTTTAATTAGTTTTTCATTGTCATCCAGAAGTTATAAATCTAGATTAGACACATACTGTTCTGAATCTTTAATAAACAGAGTAAAATGTTTGCTTTAATATTTCTATTGTAAACTGATCATCAAATGTAATAAAAGTGTATTAGTGACTGATTTAATGATGAAGTGGTTTCTGAATCTGATGTGAACTGATAACAGTATGAATAATGATGAATGTGATTGAGATCAGCAGAATGAAACACAGAGGCTGAATTGACTCATAATGAAACCGTCTCCTGATCGTCTGCTTTATTTTTCTGTCTGCGCTGATTTAACTCTCAATTCACTAAATGAATTCTGTACAAACACTCACAGTATCGCTGCTGAACACAGTTGATCTCGCTGTCATTCCAGTCTTTCAGGAGCTTCAGAGCTTCAATCTGCTGCTTGATCACTAGAAAATCTTCATCAGCATCTCTTCTTTTGAAATGATTGTATGAGGCTCTTATTGTAAAAGGTTTGAGTTAAAAAGAGAATCAATATTTCTGTAACAGAACTTTTGTGTTAATTTTAATAAGCCCAGACCCCACACAGCCTAGAAGAGTTCATTATTAAACTTTTTCTAACTACAGTTAAAAAAAATGGGTGTAAAAAAACGAAATGTTGACTGAAACATACTGCTTTTCATTAAAACAGTAATATACCGTTGAAAATAGTGCATTCTAGGTAATATTTGTCATTTTTGAGAAAGTATCCTACAGCAATATACTGTGAATTATCAGCTTAAAGTCGACACTCAGAGTCTGTGTTTCAAACCACACCCCACATAGCAATTGTCATCTGGGCCAGCTCTGCGCCAAACACGCAGTTACACTCAGCCCACATGCAGCAAAGAATTACGGTCCTTGTGTGGCCCAGATCTGTAATACAGACATGAGCCATAACTGGGCCAAATCTCAGCCAAATAGTAACTTATAACCAGCCCTGAACTGGGCCAGAACAAGTTTTAATAGTGCTACCCAATCTCAGCCTTCAGTAAACCACATAGAGACCAGTCTTTAACCAGAAACCCCAAAACTGAGCCATTAAAAAGCCACAAAAAAAACAACAACTCAGCCACGCATCCATCAATAGGCAGTAAAACACACAGCTACACCTTTAGACAATTAAGCAGTAATTCATACTTCTTTAGATTGTGAAGGAAAGACTTTCTGGCTCAGCTGATCTTGCTGCGAGGAGACAGCATTTCCCACTGAGCCACTGATGCTGTGCTTAGCCAGAGACATTAAATACAGGTACAGACATTCACAGGTACAGAACTCTGTCTAGATAGATGTTGAAATGCAGAGGCGGACTTAACTAATAAGCGAGGTAAGCGGCCGATTAGGGCCCCGCACTGTAAAAAAATGCTGTAGTTTCTACAGAAAAATTTTACAGAATTTTACTGTTTAAACATTTTACAAGATGTAGCTGTAATTCGCAATGCATTATGGGTTAAACAGAGCTTTACAGTTGTTAACAGTATATTTTCATGTCAACTGTAATTAATTTACAAGAAGCAGGTGTTGTCACTGTAGCTCCTGCTTTTTACACTACTTTACTGTAGTGTGGTATTATGGGATTGCACGCATCATTCAAATATGAAATCCAGCCGACTGGAGCAGTGCCAGAACGATTGAAGATTAGAGGCTTTATCAAAGACTATAGAATACCCAAGACATGTCACTCGTATAGTTTTGAATGGGGAAAAATGCAACGCTCAATATGTCCGCTCAATCACAGGAAGCCCCGCCTTCTGAATAAAAGAGCCAATCACTAATCGGTAAAGTCAGCGCGTCAGCTGCAGTTAGAAGTCCCGGTTGCTATAGAAACAGTCAGTGCTCTGAGATGTGCGCTCAGGACTGCGTATGCGCACTGGCTGATCTAGCCTGAAAAATAAGCTTTTTACAACGCTACTTGAGCAAAAGAGACAACATTTATGATACAGTTGTTGTTAGATTTCTTTGGTGATTTCAAATATGAAATTTAATCGTAAGCTTACTGAACAGTTTTGGAGAATTTGATGTTACACCATTCAAAGAGCTAGGAGCTGCACTTGGATGCCCGAGAGGCGTTTCAAAGATGGCCGCCAAGTGACATGACTTGTCTTAAAGAGACTTTGGCTTTATTCATAATTCCTGGTAAGTTCACTTAATTTTACTTAAGAAATATATCCTTTTATATTTATTTAACCCCTTAACTGTCACCCACAGTTTTGAACAGAGACATTATAGTGCACTATCCAAACTTAATTTTTTATAATTCATGAATGAAAATATTTTGTAACATGATTTTAATGTACCATTTACATGGTAATGCAATGTCTGATTTTAAAATGGGTTTCAAAGGATGAATTTTGAAATTTTAAGTTTTCTACTGATAAATAATTTCTTATGATTTCTAATTCGTGATAGAGAAAAAGGCAACTAAGAAGACTTTCTGTGACAAAGGTCAGAATTCATGTCATGATGTAGATTTTTTTCAGGTGCACTCTTGTCATAAACAGAGGTGTCAAATCCAGGGTCAGAAAGTAAAGTCCTGCCATGTGTTTATTCCACCCATGAACTCAGCAGCTGATTTCACCAGAGGAGGAACCAACTCATTACTTTCAAGTCACAAGCAAGTTTCGAGTCAAATCCCAAGACCTCAACGAGTTGAGGTAATTAAGAGATAATTGAGAGACTAATTAAATGATGATTGTGCATTAGTGATGAACACCTGCTGTTACTGTGAATCACAGAGGATCAGATGTTGATGTTTTATTGGTTAAAATGATGCCACCATCATGTAGATCAGTGTTTGCTTTAGTTGGGCTCTTGACCCTTGACTCCTGTGTTAGATCTCTGTAGCAATGCATGTGCTGTTGTAAAGCGGAGAGATCAGTGCTGTGCAGTGAGCAGCTGTTAGTTGTTTTCATATGATGAGGTAATCATCAGGTGCTTACCTGTTTGCATCCAATATACTGTGTGTATATATATATATATACACATACAACATTTTCATTTTTAATTTATGTTCTGCTTTTGAATAAACAACTCTGTGAAACCACAGTACGCAATGAGTTTACTGCTGTAGTAGTTATAGAGAAAGAATTTTAAATCTAATGCATTTAAATATTTAAACTCCAGTCCTACTCAGACACACACAGACATCAAGAACCAGCGTATGAATCTCAACAATGGTGACAATCAACAAAATGCTTCATGCGGCAATGCATGCTGGGTAACACCACAGTATGAATAATTATTGTCACCACTGTTGAGGATCGTATGATAAGTGTTCATGTCTAAAAGCCTGAGCTATATAATTCTTAATTTTTTCCAGTATTTAATATTACGATGGCATTTGTTTAATAGTAAATTCCTGCAGTTCTGTAACAGCTGAACGTCAGTAAATAAACCAAAGAGAGACACCTTCATGATGTTCATTCAAGTGACATAAAAGCCAAAAGTGTAAGCTCATCTGCTTCCTCAAGCTTTTAATTCAGCAATGTGCAAATGTTTGTTGTGAAGCAATATTGCAATTGCTTAAAAGCAATCCATTCTCAGTTACTAAAAGGGTCAAGAGCCCAACTAAAGCAAACACTGATCTCCATGATGGTGGCATCATTTTAACCAATAAAACATCAACATCTGATCCTCTGTAATTCTCAATAACAGCAGGTGTTCATCACTAATGCACAATCAACATTTAATTAGTCTCTCAATTATCTCTTAATTACCTCAACTCGTTGAGGTCTTGGGACTTGACTCGAAACTTGCTTGTGACTTGAAAGGAATGAGTTGGTTCCTCCTCTGGTGAAATCAGCTGCTGAGTTCATGGGTGGAATAAACACATGGCAGGACTTTTACTTTCTGACTCTGGATTTGACACCTCTGGTCATAAATTTATCTATTACTTTTCCTACATAATTGTTTAACAGAAAAAGTGGTAAAATACCTATTTAGGAGTCTTAGACCTTTCCAACGATATATAGTTTTTCATGATTAGATTAGGATTTAATTGTAAAATAGTGAAGTAAAGGTAGGCGTCCCACAGGGTGGACGGTGACAGTTAAGAGGTTAAGTTGTGAAGGGGTAAATAAACTAGTCATAGCTATAGGCGTAAAAGAGCATATAGTTATTGTGTTGGGGCCCAATACTCGAAATTTGCTTAGGACCCCCAAATCACTAAGTCCGCCCCTGCTGAAATGTACAACATACACAGCAAAATCCTGAATGAACACTGCACACACACAATGTTAAAGGAAACACTAAAGTATTGTTGAAGTTCATGAGATGAATGATCAAATTATATAATCATATAACTAATGATCAAGCATTTGGTAAAATCAGCTGCAAGTCAAACACATTAAATCTCTGAAGATCTCAGCAGAGGATGATTAAACAACTCCACAAACAGCATCACCAGCTTCACTCATTACTAACCAGACTGACTTTATTTCTGTCCGATGTCTATAGAAGCTCTAATTTATAATTAATTGAGGTTTAGATGTTGGTTTATTTCATTTGAAGTCACCATTGTGGTGGGCAGTGTTTGCTTTAGTTGAGATCTTTTTTTTTGATTGCTATAACTGTGTGTTTGTAAAGCACAGTTGTTGTGGCAAACAAAGCCATGATAGAATGAGATTCAGTGCTATCTCTCTGTCTTGATGTGATGAAGAAATCATAAAATAAATGTCAAATGACTTTAAAATTTCATCAGTAGTTGTAATAGTGTTTTGTTTTTAATTTTGTTTAGCTCTGACATTTATAATTACCAACCTTCTTTAATTGCAGAATCAGCACTAATAGCATTGAAATGATCACACATGCGAAGACAGACATCAAGATCTTGCATGTGAATCACAACAACGCTGACAATCAAAACGAAAAAGCTTCATGTTGCGCAATGCATGATGCGTGGCTTCATTAGTGATGGGCAGATGAAGCCTCATGAAGCTTTTCAGCTTTTCAGCCAAGTGGTCCACAAAAGGGTTAATTTCTGGAGTGTAAAACAAGCAGATATATTACAGATAGAGGTGATGTACAGGGGTCAGAAAGTAAAAGTCCTGCCATATGTTTATTCCACCCATGAACTCAGCAGCTGCTTTCACCAGAGGAGGAACCAAGACATTAGGCTTGTTTGAGATGCGCCTCGCCTCGCCTGAAATGTAGGTGAGAGTAGGCGGCTGCAGTGAGGGGAGGAGTGAAATAAGCGCAGTCAAGACGGACAGTTCTGCCCTCTCGAAGTGGAACAGATACCTACGAGATCAAAGGCAGATATCGCGTTATTCTCACTCATGTGCTGTGCTGCTGATAAACATGATATAAGTTCAGTTCTGTTGCTTTTATATGAATATAAATATGATGAACAAGACACTCAAAGTGCTTGCTATTTAATTCCATATGAAAGGCGTATTTATCATCCATTTTTATTTTAATTCAAACATGTATTTTAGATTTTTTATAGAAAATATGACAACAATCACATATCTCACACAGAGATCGCACTGTCATAGTGTTTGGGAATATTCATGCACAATTTAAATACATACTAGCATGAAATCAGATTAAAAAAATAAAACATTTTAGAAGAGAACGCAGCATCACGGTTGTCTGAACCAACGAGCATTAAGCTGTGTCGTCAGTCAGTCGTTTCCTATCATGCTTTTGATCAGCGCAGTCGGTGGAGAGTAACTGCACGCGACTGCTCAATCCGACACAGCCGCCTCGCCGTCGCCAGAGTTTTTTGGCACACGTCAACATGACATCAGAGCAAGGCGGACGTAACTCAGACACTTTTCTAACCGGCATGCATCTCGCGCTGATCACCGGTGATCGGTTCTGCGCAGATTTTGCTCATCTCAAACAAGCCTATTCCTTTCAAGTAACAAACGAGTCTTGAGTCAAATCCCAAGTCCTCAAAGAGTTAAAGTTAATGAGATAATTAAATGTCTAATTAAATGATGATTGCGCATTAGTGATGAACACCTGCTGTTATTGAGAATTACAGAGGATCAGATATTGATATTTTATTGGTTAAAATGATGCCACCATCATGGAGATCAGTGTTTGCTTTAGTTGGGCTCTTGACCCTTTTAGTAACTGAGAGTGGATTGCTTTTAAGCAATTGCAATATTGCTTCACAACAAACATTTGTGCGTTTGCACATTGCTGAGTTAAAAGCTTGAGTAAACAGATGAGCTTATACTTTTGGCTTTTATGTCACTTGAATGAACATCATGAAGGTGCCTCTCTTTGGTTTATTGACTGACAGTCAGCTATTACAGAACTGCAAAAATTTACTGTTAAACAAATGCCATCGTAATGCTTAAAAATTGAAATAAAAGAACTATATTGCTCAAGCTTTTAGACATGAACACTTATAATACGACCCTCAACAGTGGCGACAATAATTATTCATACTGCAGTGCATGATGGGAGTTTTTACTATGGTGTTACCAAGCATGCATTGCAGCAGGAAGCATTTTGTTGATTGTCACCATTGTTGAGATTCATATGCTGGTTCTTGATGTCTGTGTGCGTCTAAATAGCATTAGAGTTTAAACTATTACAGCAGTACTTTTGTTGCATATTGGATTTTCAAAACCTGAACTTATAAGTAAAAAACAATAAAAACTATTTATATATATATAGGATGTAAACAGGTCAGCACCTGATGATTATGTCATCATATGAAAACAACTAACAGTTGTTCACTGCACAGCACTGATCTCTCTGATTTATAACAGCACATGCAGTGTTACAGAGAGAGATCTAAGAGCGGAAGTCAAGGGTCAAGAGCCCAACTAAAGCAAGCACTGATCTCCATGATGGTGGCATCATTTTAACCAATAAAACATCAATATCTGATCCTTTGTAATTCTCAATAACAGCACGTGTTCATCACTAATGCACAATCATCATTTAATTAGTCTCTTAATTATCTCATTAACTTTAACTCTTTGAGGACTTGGGATTTGACTCGAGACTCGTTTGTGTCTTGAAAGGAATGACTTGGTTCCTCCTTTGGTGAAATCAGCTGCTGAGTTCATAGGTGGAATAAACACATGGCAGGACTTTTACTTTTTGACCCCCGGACTTTACACCTCTGTCTGTAATATATCTGCTTGTTTTACACTCTTTGGCCACCAGGTGGTATTGTGAGCAAATGAAGGCTCCAGAGTGATGATTGAGCATTAGTGAAGAACACCTGCTGTTAACAAACTGAATCACTGAAAGAAAGAGAAAAAAAAGAGACGAGACGAACAGAAATACAAGAACTACAACTGACTCATTTTTTAGTGATATGCTATTTACACAGAATAAATAGAATCTAAAGCTATTTGCACTATGTTAAAATAGCAGGATTCTGCTAATTATTGAAAATATTATTAAAGAAAAACATTACTTATTGCAAATAGTGGCAATTACCTGCACCTCTGCATTGTAATACATTATAAAATAGTATGCAATAACTTATTGAGTGTAATTTTTTAAATTTTATTTCAAATTATTAAATGGATGCCACCTTATTGGGACAAAAGCTCTCCCTACACCTACCCTAATCCTACCCTATACTTTATGTTCAACTTTTTGATTATTTCCTTAATTTTTATTAAACAATAAATGCTTTTCTGATGTGATTTGAAATTTGAAAAGGGAGAAAAAAAGTTCGCCAAAAGGCAGATTCGAACCCCGGTCGATCGTGTCAAAAGGAATGTGACACATGCTTTGCCATCCGCGCCACTGAACCTGACAATTGATGACCGTCTTTTGCTAATTTGACTATCTCAATCATACGTTTGTGGGTGGAGTTAGTTTAAATAGCCTCTGCCAACAACCGGGCTATTTGCACTTAAATATTTTTTTTTATATTCCCAACAATTAAACAGGTGCCCACAGAAAAAAAAACATGGGGTGCTGCAGCACTTCCCGCGCCTCTGCTTCCATACAAGATTTATCATGAGCTTGTGGTCAGTAACGCTATGTTTTTGTAGTAAATTGTATCCCTTAAAATACCCATCTTTAAAATTTAATCTTTAAAATATCCATTGATTATTTCATTAACCCCTTAACTGTCACCCACAGTTTTGAACAGAGACATTATAGTGCACTATCCAAACTTAATTTTTTATAATTCATGAATGAAAATATTTTGTAACATGATTTGAATGTACCATTTACATGGTAATGCAATGTCTGATTTTAAAATGGGTTTCAAAGGATGAATTTTGAAATTTTAAGTTTTCTACTGATAAATAATTTCTTATGATTTCTAATTCGTGATAGAAAAGGGCAACTAAGAAGACTTTCTGTGACAAAGGTCAGAATTCATGTCATGATGTAGATTTTTCAGGTGCACTCTTGTCATAAACAGAGGTGTCAAATCCAGGGTCAGAAAGTAAAAGTCCTGCCATGTGTTTATTCCACCCATGAACTCAGCAGCTGATTTCACCAGAGGAGGAACCAACTCATTCCTTTCAAGTCACAAGCAAGTTTCGAGTCAAATCCCAAGACCTCAACGAGTTGAGGTAATTAAGAGATAATTGAGAGACTAATTAAATGATGATTGTGCATTAGTGATGAACACCTGCTGTTACTGTGAATCACAGAGGATCAGATGTTGATGTTTTATTGGTTAAAATGATATCACCATCATGTAGATCAGTGTTTGCTTTAGTTGGGCTCTTGACCCTTGACTCCTGTGTTAGATCTCTCTGTAGCAATGCATGTGCTGTTGTAAAGCGGAGAGATCAGTGCTGTGCAGTGAGCAACTGTTAGTTGTTTTAGTACGATGAGGTAATCATCAGGTGCTTACCTGTTTGCATCCAATATACTGTGTGTATATATATATATATATACATACAACATTTTTCATTTTTTTAATTTATGTTCTGCTTTTGAATAAGCAACTCTGTGAAACCACAGTACGCAATGAATTTACTGCTGTAGTAGTTATAGAGAAAGAATTTTAAATCTAATGCATTTAAATATTTAAACTCCAGTCCTACTCAGACACACACAGACATCAAGAACCAGCGTATGAATCTCAACAATGGTGACAATCAACAAAATGCTTCATGCTGCAATGCATGCTGGGTAACACCACAGTATGAATAATTATTGTCACCACTGTTGAGGACCGTATGATAAGTGTTCATGTCTAAAAGCTTGAGCAATATAATTCTTAATTTTTTCCAATATTTAATATTACGATGGCATTTGTTTAATAGTAAATTCCTGCAGTTCTGTAACAGCTGAACGTCAGTAAATAAACCAAAGAGAGACACCTTCATGATGTTCATTCAAGTGACATAAAAGCCAAAAGTGTAAGCTCATCTGCTTTCTCAAACTTTTAATTCAGCAATGTGCAAATGTTTGTTGTGAAGCAATATTGCAATTGCTTAAAAGCAATCCATTCTCAGTTACTAAAAGGGTCAAGAGCCCAACTAAAACAAACACTGATCTCCATGATGGTGGCATCATTTTAACCAATAAAACATCAACATCTGATCCTCTGTAATTCTCAATAACAGCAGGTGTTCATCACTAATGCACAATCAACATTTAATTTGTCTCTCAATTATCTCTTAATTACCTCAACTCGTTGAGGTCTTGGGATTTGACTCGAAACTTGCTTGTGACTTGAAAGGAATGAGTTGGTTCCTCCTCTGGTGAAATCAGCTGCTGAGTTCATGGGTGGAATAAACACATGGCAGGACTTTTACTTTCTGACCCTGGATTTGACACCTCTGGTCATAAATTAATCTATTACTTTTCCTACATCATTTTTAACAGAAAAGTGGTAAAATACCTATTTAGGAGTCTTAGACCTTTCCAACGATATATAGTTTGTCATGATTAGATTAGGATTTAATTGTAAAATAGTGAAGTAAAAGTAGGCGTCCCACAGGGTGGACGGTGACAGTTAAGAGGTTAAAGTATCATTCTCAGCTTGTATAATTTATATAAGTATAAGTATTTATATTTGTATAAGTATAATTTAGCTTTTATGTTATCATTAATTTAAAGTTGTATTAATTTGTGTTTTTGTCATTTTTAAATTTTAGTTATTTAAAGAAAATGAGAACTGTTGCATTAGAAACTAGTAATAATGTCCATATGACAGTAGTTCATAAAACAAGTCATGTGTTCTGTGCTGTTACAATAATACAACAGTTGCATAAACACAAATTAAAAACCAGGCAAACAATAAATAAGCAGTTAAATTTTTTAAATAGCATGATAAAAATTCTAAAATATGTTCAGATAAAATCTTACTAAAGTCTCTATTTTTCTGTTCAGTTAAACATTATCCTTCAACATTATTAAAGGGTAAGTTCAACAATTTTCAGTCCATTTTGTATTGTTACAATGTTGGTAACATATGTAAAAGAACAATGTTTACTCTTTCTCCAAGATTCTGTCACAAGCCAGGCCTCTGTGGCTCTCTCCGATCACCACCGGAGGGCACCCTCACCCGAGTACTAACACGCTTATGGACTCCATTTCCCACACACCCCGTACCTAGGACTAATCACCGCCAGGTGTTCTCCATCAATCCCATTATATAAGGCACACTCACGCTCTCCTCCAACGCGAAGTCTTGTTTAGCATGTCTGACATTTCTGAGCGTTTTACTTTGACTGTTCTTCTGTGTTTGATCCTGTACTGCCTTGACCTTTGGAGTTCTCTGCTGCCTGCCCCTTTGATTGTTTGCTCGGACTCTGACCTGATTCTTGCCTGCCGCCTGCCCCGACCCAAGCCTGGTAAATGTTTATGATCCCGGTTCACTGTGTTATCCTAGACGCTGTTGATTGACCTCTGTCTGCTTGTTATACTGATCTTAAATAAACACTGCAAATGGATCCGATTGCCTCTGACTCCGTGTTACAGATACTCAGTGTATTTGTCAGCAAAACTGATGCAAAACAGCATTTTTTCATTTAGATGCTGCAAAAGTGTTTGTGTCATTTTTTCAAAACTCATTTCATTTTGCGTCTTAAGGCATTAAGGCGTAAACATTAATTTTAAAAATCGCTAGCCGTTAGCTAAACAAGTTAGTTGGAAATTAGCCACAGTCTCTTCACCTGTGCTGTAGCACACCAAATGTGCCTAACTAGTACCTTTTAAGTGTCACAGAGTTAACAAAGTAGTATTTTTATTTTTTGTAATTTAGCTGAAGTGAAGTCTTACTCATCCCGGCTACATCTGTGCTTTCAGGTGTCTTCTCTCTGTGGGTTGCTAAGAGACGAATAACTGGGCTCGCGAGCAAACAGAAAAGCGCGGCATCGGCCTGCGGTCGTGAACCGACTCAGAGCCGACGACTGATGAGCTGGAGTCCGGGGAGTGAATTTTGAGGGGGGGCGGCGTTTCATTTCCAACTGGTTCGGTTTATTTGGAAATTAAAGTATGGGTTTTGTAGTCTTTTGAATGGATAAAATATAGAAATCATAGCAAGCACACTCGGGCCGATTCTGGCTGAAATGCAGCACTGTCGGCTCAGTCACGACGTCGGTGAGAAGATAATGGGCCAGAGCCGTGCCGACTCTACAAAACACTTCTGGCTGACAGACTGCTTTTTCTCTCTGGGCCGATCTCGGCTGAAAGCTGTTGTACGTGCTGCAAGTCTGCACTCGTGTAGTTGTGTGTCTCTGCCTTCGGCCCGAGCTGGTTTTGTCTCCGGCGGCCGCTGAATGAAGATCAGCCGCTGAGAGAGAGATTTGGCGGTTAATCCTGAGGAGATTTCGGCGGGCACAGTTCTCAAGAGGAATTATCTTCAGCTGCAAACTGGTAAGTTATTTAATGATCAATCTAGTGTTTGATGTTTAAATGCCACGAAGAGTATAGGTTTTAGATGGTTTCTGTTAGGTTTGCGATGATAATAGCGTCAGAAAAACCGTTCGGTCCTGGATATATTGAGTGTTGATGAGTAACGTTAGGCCTAACTGTCAGGCGCCGTCTTCAGGAAAACAATATGTAATTTTTTTTAATATGAAAAACCGATGAGCTGTATCCAGTGCACGATTATGTTAGGTAATTACATTTTAATGAGTTAAATTCTATTTTGTTTGCTAGAATTCATTCGATTCGTCTTTTTCAACGAGTGATTGCTATTGAATCATAGGAGTCGGACTGCGCTGCTGGCGCCATAAACATCATACGAGTGACTCTCTGATTCGATTCACTTAACCATTCAAATGAGTCATTTGTTTGTGAATCAAACTGAGCACGCTGTTGTAGCATTACACCTGCTAAGACAATTCAATATGTGCAATCTGAATTTAATAATAATATTTATTTTGTGGTAACACTGCCGTGTGGGAAGCTCTGACAGAGAAAAACACTATAGACACGTAAGAGAAAGCCGTAAAATGTAAGTGCATCATCTTTTGTTCTTCAATAGAGGCCTAATCTGTCTGCTGCACTTGAGCAGGTTCAGTTTGTAGAGTGAATGAAAACTTTTGAAGCATAGATATGCCGTGTGATGTGATTAAAATCATACTTAGTTTACTGTGGTGGGGATTATTAGGAGCAAAAAAATTTAATCTGAACACTATATAAATTTGTATGTAATCTGACATTATTATTTTTATTTTTATATTTACAGAAATTCTGAGCTGCTGCATGAACATTCATCAAACTTATAAGGTGCGAACTCTGGGTCTGGTTCTAATGATTGTAAAAAAACTGTAATGCTTAAGATTAAATTACCTTACAATATATATTTCAAGGCTGCAATTTGGAAAAAACTTTCAAGCCAATGCTGCTGAAATGGAGGTCAAGGGGACTGAAGAGGTGGCTCCAGCTGATCAAAAGGGTGGACTTCAGGAGGCACTCACTCTGTGAGATTAAAAGACCCATCTCTTTAACCTTCCATACACATGACACACAATAACATTTCTATAATTCAAATCTCTTAAAGGATCTTTATGCTGCACCAATTAGGGTAAGCAGCAACACTTGGCAACACTTCCTATAATATCTAATGTACTTGTTAATTTGTAAGAAGAATGACATCAATGCTTATATTAGTTGCTTATATACTGTCTCACCCTTATCCCTAGGTTACAGTAATCAGCTGATCCAGCCGTATCCAGACCAGACGGTGGACCTGCACCCAGGAACGACCACAACACATCCCTGACAAAGTGGGTAGTGACAAAACACTGTTCATCGCTGGTGGAGTTTATGTTTGTGAAGTGTCGACCGTTCTATCTGCCGCGGGAGTTCACGGCCATTGTTATTGTCGCGGTATACATCCCACCGTGCGCAAACGCAAAGGACGCGCTTCGCGAGCTGTACAGCGCCATCAGCGAACAACAAACCAATAACCCCGGCGGCTTTTTCATCATAGCCGGTGACTTCAACCACGCAAACCTAAAGACAGTTTTGCCAAAGTTCTACCAACATGTGAACTTTGCAACAAGGGGAAATAACACACTGGACTTTGTTTACACAACAGTTAAGAGCGCATACAAAGCTGAACCCCGCCCCCACCTCGGGTACTCAGACCACATCTCTGTTATGCTAATCCCAGTATACAGACCACTTCTGAAACTGGCCAAACCGGTTCACAAACAGATCAAGGTATGGCCAGACAATGCCACCTCAGCACTGCAGGACTGCTTCCAGGACACAGACTGGAACATGTTTAAAGAGGCGGCCACCTACAACAACCACACAGACCTGCAGGAGTACACTGTCACATCATCAGTGCACTTTTGGATGTAAGCAGTCACAGTTTCAGTCACCAAGACCATCACCACACGCGCCAACCAGAAGCCATGGATGACAGCAGAGGTTCGTGGGCTGCTAAAGACCAGAGATGAAGCATTCAGATCAGGAGATAAAGCAGCCCTCAAAACAGCAAGAGCCAATCTGTCCCGCAGCATCAAAAATGCAAAACGGTCATATGCTCAAAAAATCAACAATCACTTCACAGACAGCAGTGACACACGGAGCCTGTGGCAAGCTATTCAGACCATCACAGACTACAAGCCCCCGCCACAGGCCTGTGATGACGACACATCCCTCCCAGATACACTCAACCACTTTTACTCACGGTTTGAAATGCAGAATGACACACCTGCACAAAACTGCCCACACCTCCCAACGACCAGGCGCTCTGTCTGTCTCCAGCTGGCGTAAGGAAGTCCCTATCTAGGATCAACCCACGCAAGGCTGCGGGTCCCGACAACATACCTGGCCGTGTACTGAAAGACTGTGCTGCACAGCTGACAGATGTCCTAACAGATATCTTCAACACCTCGCTGAGCCAGGCAGTCGTCCCCACATGTCTCAAATCCACAACAACCATACCGGTACCAAAGAAATCACCTGTGTCCTGTCTAAATGACTACCGTCCCATAGCACTGACTCAATCATAATGAAGTGCTTTGAGAGGTTAGTCATGCACAACATCAAAACCAGCCTCCCCAACACACTCGATCCGCTCCAGTTTGCATACCGTCCGAACCGCTCTACGGACGATGCAATCTCCTCCACCCTCCACCTGGCTCTTACCCACCTAGAAAATAAAGACTCCTACGTTAGAATGCTGTTCATTGACTTCAGCTCAGCATTCAACACAATAATCCCACAACAGCTCATAAATAAACTCAACCTGCTGGGCCTTAACAATTCCCTCTGCAATTGGATCCTGGACTTTCTAACCGGAAGACCTCAGTCAGTCCGTGTCGGCCACAACACCTCGAGCACTACCACACTGAACACAGGTGCCCCACAAGGCTGTGTGCTCAGCCCGCTGCTCTTCACGCTGCTGACCCACGACTGCACTGCCAAGTCCAGCTCCAACCACATCATCAAGTTTGCTGATGACACAACAGTGGTAGGCCTCATCAGCAACAACGATGAAACGCACTACAGAGAGGAAGTGGCACAGCTGGCTGAATGGTGTGGCACTAACAACCTGTCCCTCAATGTGAGTAAGACAAAGGAGGTTGTGATGGACTTCAGGAGAAACTCCGGTGATCACCCCCCACTGACCATCGACAGCTCGCCTGTGGAGAGAGTCAGCAGCACTAAATTCCTGGGGGTGCACATCACAGAGGATCTCACCTGGTCCACCAACACCATGTCACTCTCCAAGAAGGCACAACAGCGCCTACACTTCCTCCGCCGGCTGAAAAGAGCAAGTCTCCTCCACCCATCCTCACCACTTTCTACAGGGGCACCATTGAGAGTGTGCTGACCAGCTGCATCACTGTCTGGTACGGAACTGTACTGCAGCAGACCGCAAGACCCTACAACGGACAGTGAACACCGCTGCAAGGATCATCGGTGCCCCTCTCCCTCCATCCTGGATATTTTCCTCACACGATGCTCCAGCAAAGCCAATAGTATCGTGAAGGACTCCACACCCTCCCACAGTCTCTTCCAGCTCCTACCATCAGGAAGACGGTACCGGAGCATCAGAGCCCGCTCTGCCAGACTGCTCAACAGCTTTTTCCCCCAGGCTGTGAGAGCCCTGAACTCAAATCACCCCGCCCCTCTCTGAACCCCATACAAACCCCTACCTCCTGTAACATGTAACGTGCAATTGAAGTGTGCTACACACAGGTGAGTGGGCCTGTACAAACCACCTGTAGTAGCACACTCTCCTCCTCTATGCGCACTAGTCACTTTTCACACACACTGCTGTGTGTACACAAATCCCACAAAAAGAACTCCGTAATATATGTATGTTTACATGCTCATGCACTACAAATCATCCTGCACTGTTCCCCAGCCAGCTGCTTGAACTCAATGTTTCTCCTTGCACATGTACAGTACTTATCTGAAGCATTCGTATAGTTTGTATAGTTTGTATTTTTTAGTTTGTATAGGTACTTTTTTATAGATAGTATATTTATAGTCAAAATCTATCAGTAGGATAGTTGTGTATAGGTTTATATTGTCTTACTCCATTGTTGTATGCCTGTATTTATGTAGCACCGTGGTCCTGTGAGGCACGACATTTTGTTCCACTGTATGCTCCCGCATGTAGCGGAATGACAATAAAGCTCAACTTGACTTGACTTGACTTGACTGACTGTCAGCGGAGACCATGTCAGCTAGATGACAGATCCCGGTGAAGACCTCACTGATGGCCCCATCACAGATCCTCAGCAAAGACTACGAGAACCAGACAAGCCCTCTGCACAGACCCTTTTTACCAGCTTCACCTGCTGACGTGATATTACTTCATGCAGAAGAAGTTGGATGAAATATTCTGAATGATATCAATCCACAATCTGACTTGTGATGCAGCCTGTAATCGCACCACATTCATTCGTTTGGCCAGACGAGACTGTCTCCTGACTGAGCCGGGTCTTGTTTGGGTTCCTTGTCACTGTTGCCTTTTGTCTTGCTTGGTTGAAGACGCCTAATATTCAGCAATATTACTGACTTGACTGCACTGACACCATTTGATAAGAACTGAACTGAATTATGACACATAATGTTTTATATATGAAGAGTTTATTTGCAAAAACAGATGAACTCAGTTTTTAAATATTTTTAAAAATCATGTTTTTTGTTAGCTAGTATTTATTAGTTGTTCTTTGCCTAATCAAAATAACCTGAATGCAGTTTGATTGAGATTAATTGGAATGCACAATGAAAAAACATGATTTTTAAAAATTGTTATAAACGAAGTTATCCGTTTCTGCAAATGAACTCTTCTTCATATATAAAATATACAGTAAATATAATTTAGTTGTTACTTTGTGGTTTAAAAAGTGTGAATGTTTATACTGTAGTGCATTTGTTCATATATATTTATATTAAAGTATTTGGTAATTTTATAATTAAAGCCTTTTTAATGTTTTTAAATGGTTGTATTTGTGTTTCACTGCTGAATTACATTTAGCAGTTTCTGGGCCACATTCGGCCCGGGGACCAAGCCGAATCTCAGCCAGATCTGGCTTAAAGTGTCTGGGCCAGACCTGGGCCACATAAAATAATAGAAGTCACTCTACAGTATGCGGGCCAGATCTGGGCCACGTCAATAAATAAGAGTCATTTTACAGGGCGTGGGCCGCATCTGGGCCAGAGGAAATAGTTTGAGTCGGTTTGCAGTGTGTGTGTGCCAGTTTCGGGCCGGGGACCCAGCCAGAACTGGGCCAGAAGCTCTGGTTGTGGCCCAGAGATGGGCCAGACAAATTTTGCTATCTGGGAAGCGATACCAGTTCTGCATATAAACGGAGCGCTGTGTTTATGGTTCGCTGTGCAATGCCGTCTTTTGCCATTTAATACCTGCAGACTGCAGCCAATAGAAATGCTTCTCTACCGCCGCGCGTGCTGCTCCTCACAGCACAGACCGTGAAGCAGACTGCAGTTGATGTCATTCATTGTAACGAACAAAGTGTAGAGATATGTAAATAATATATTCAGTGTGCAGTGTAGAGAGCTTCTTCATTAAAATGGAAGTTTGTGAGATAGCGATGAACGGAGGGTAACAGCTTTTTTAATGATTATAGAGTTTGCAAATGTGAAATTTAATTTATACAACAGTTTATACATTTTTGATTTTATACAAAAGTTAATATTAAGTGACTTACATTTTAGGAACACTGTCTATTTTGCTCTATTTTGTCAACAAAAATATGGCATTACAAAGGTTTAAAAAAAAAAACTTTGAGTCAAATAACAATAGGAAGGTGAATTTCTGGGTCATTCCTGGGATTCGGTAATATTTCAGTCCCCCAGAGTTTCTAAAGTGGTGGTTCACCAAAATGAATTGTTAGAAGCTTTTCACAAAACTTTGGGATGTCCATTATAATTAATAAAAATAATTACTGCATTTTTATATTTTTAGCATAAAATAAAATATCTATCTTAAACCAAGCATTTTGTCATGTCCCTGAGTTTGTACTTAGAAAATTATTAACAAAATGTGCATAGTGATTTTTGGCAACAATGTAAGCATTTACTTGTGTTTCTTTCTTGTAAAAATTATTTTTCTAAAAATATTCAAAAATATTTGATAAAAAACAGAAATTAAAGTTATATCCCTCAGTCTGAACTCAACCCCGTCACACTAACCATTCTACTCCCATAATAATTTAGTCTCCACTCATATGTGACTTCATTTACGTGAAGTGACACCATTCAGGTCTCTTTAATAGTGGTGCAGAAAATGGTTTATAGTATCATACTTTTTATTCAAATTTTTGAGGCATGTTATAGTCAGGGAGGGTACAGTCAAGCTTAACAACTCAACCCCGTCATATAAAATTAAGATGGAAAATGATTACTTTTTCAACATTTTATTTTAATTCATAAGTATATACAATGTGTTTCTTTTATTGCTGCCATATATGGTCTACTCTCCTATGCTACATGAGCAGCAGTGGCCACAACCCCGTCACACTCAACCCCATCACAAATATATGCATTTCTCATTGTTACAGGGTTGTAAACTTGTGACAGGGTTGAGTTATTTGCTTCATTTATTAATAGTTTTAATGAAAAAAAAAATAAGTCATGGTTTCAGTAAATATATATATACTCCAAAATCATGACAACTCATATTTTTGTTTTGAATAGAATTTTTAACGTAATATGTCCACTTAAACATTGACAAGCATCATACATCAGAAATTGTGCCCACATTTGCAGCAGAAAGACAATGTTGGCCATGCAGATATGTAGACCCAGAAACAAGGGGACAATATGAGAGAGAAACAAAACCAAAAATTAAAATTTAAGGCAATGTATCCCTTCAAATGTGTTACAGTCTTCAACCCTGTCACACCTTGTCACATTAATATTTTTAGAAAAATATAGGGAAGACAATTAAGAACAAAAGTATTTCTTGCTCATTACCATATGATGTTAAGGGCTAAAACAATAAAATTGTGGTATTAGTTAAAATTTTAAATAAAAAATATTTTTACAAAAATAAAGACACCATAGACACACAATTTGTGTATATTTAGCTTCAGTCCTATAAAAATGTGAAAATGATGATAAATGTTATCATTAAATTGTTATCAGGGACAGGGTAGATGTTTGTTTTATAACGATTTCTGTGTAAAATCCTTTTTAAACCAATCCCATTTTGTCCGTAACGGGGTTGAGAAAAAAAGGTGTATAAAGCTGAAAAAAAAAACTGAAAATAATAAAAGGTCTTTAATGCCTGAAGTGGAAAAGTATGATTTTTTTGGAGGTTTGATATGTGCCTAATGATGTGGGGTATTTAGAAGTTGAAAAACATGTATATTACAAGTCGAAATGTTACCGAATCCCAGGAATGACGCTCCTGTCATTGATCAGAAGGTCTGTTCCTATTTTTTATTGATTTATTTATTTTATTAAGTAGGAGCACTAGTGCTCCTGAAAAGAAATGTAAGCATAGAGTCCTTAAGAATGTAATATTAAAAACTAACTGTAAACGTTTTTGCAAAGTAATATGTGCAAATTCACACACTACATATCTTTAATTTGGCCAGAATTGCAGGTGCTTGTCTAAAAATACAAGGTTTAGAGAAAATATTAAATAATTTGTTAATAAATGTTATTATAGATTATAAAGTGTTTTATAATTAAATGCACCCAAAAGGTCACCTAAAATGACCATTAAATGACTGAAGGAGATTGCAGCACTTCTCATTCATTCCTATGGGATCCGTAAACGACGACTGAGTGTCGCACAACTCTGACTGACATTCAGTGATGTCCAGGCTGTAATATGATTGGTTATTAAAAACCACACGTGATCCAAGTTAGCCGTTATGCTTCCTCACAGGTAGGTGAGTTTGATCAGGGTTGGAGCTAAACTCTGCAGCTGATTGGACCTCCAGAGAAAGATTTGAGGAACCCTGCATTACACTGATCTGATTTAATCTAGCTATTGACAGAACCTGTGAAACGTTTGCCTCAGAATATGATCACACATCAATTCTGGTTTAAACACATTTATAGACATTATTTTGAGAAAATAGTTTGGTTATCAGAAGTGGGCATTGCCAATCATAACTGTAGTATTACACAGATGGCTCAGTTGGATAAATTTATTAGAATATGTTTATGATTAATCAGATTTATATCAGATAATACTGTTTTTGTTTTCTAAATAAGTCTTTGACTCTACTAAAGCATAAAAATACCATAATATGTTTGCAGATATTTCAGAAACATGCTAAGTTATACTTGTTTATCTGAAAAACACTGCTACAGTCAGTTATTCTGCTTTGATAATGTGTGTTCCGGCCCGGATTGTCTGTGTTTGTTCTGGTTTGTGAAACCCGCCCACTGCCAGTTTACCCAACTGTATTTCAGCACCCCGGGGTGCCAGTTGGCGGAAAACACAGCGTATTTCATGTCATTCATCGTCATGTGTGCTCGTTCCTGTTGGTGTCGTTAATCTGGTAACCTGCGTGTGCCTCGAGTCTGAGGAGGAGGGCCGGGTGAAAAAACCCTCTTCAATATTATGAATTTGGACTACAATACCTAGTTCAGTCCTACATACAGCACCTTCAACTTTGTTATTCCTTTACTGTGACAAGCACTGTTTAAGATGTGCTGTTTTAAAGCTGTAAATTGTGGTTGGTTTGATTTTGGTAGATCCTCACATTATTGAAAATGATTTTTAAAAAGGTCAGTTTAAAGTTATTTATTCTCAGATTTCTCTCAGGGAAGCCCTTGACCAACCACAAGATCCCAAACACCCCATGAAAAATAAAATATTGTGTTTGAATATGTTTTAATGCACTCAAACAGAAATACTGAACTGCTCATTCAGGTTCAAACATAGATGAATTTATTATTTTATATCCATACCAAAATCCATTACATTGATAAACTCTTGAGAATAGTTTATTCTGTTCACATTGTTTTCGGTGAACGTGCTGAGATTTGAATGCGGTTCAGTGAGGATCGTTCTTCAAGCTCAGCTTCGTTTATTTACCATTATATCAATTAAAATCATTATATTTACATAGTTAAGACGACATGTACAGTGAGTTAGTGTGTTTTCTAGTCAGGCACTGAATGAAGAGCACATTAAAGGTCCTGCAGAGCGATATTCCCAAAACCACAGGAAGCTCCGAGAGTTCAGACTTCCGTTACAACCGAGAGACGCCGGAAGTTAAAAACCTTCATAAAGGATCATATTTGACGGTGAGTTCAGTGATCAGGCTTTATTTAATATCGTGTCATGTTGTTATATGATGTTCAGTGTATTTATAAGATCGTAACTCTGCTGTTGTTCACTGAAAAGAACACAAACTGACGCTCGTGAAGCGGATCGCATCGAAAGTGAAGTAAATATAACGGAACCGCGTTAACCGCACAAATACCACAGAAAACATTAGATTTTACCATGCTATTGAGCTTTGTGTGTGCTTTTACCCGTGGTTTTTATGATCTAATTATGTGTTACTATACTCGGTTAATTTTGAAAAAAATAGAGTCCTAATAAACTTTTATGAGGGGAATTACATCAATTAAAAGATTATATGCAGAATTGAACTTTTTCCGATATTATATATCGTCCAGTTTGTCTTTCTCTCTCACTTACACTCTTTCCAGTTCTGACACTGAATCATGAGATATGAATCTCTACATCAGAATCAGAATCAGCTTTATTCTCCAGTTGTGCGCAGACACACAAGGAAGTTGTTGTGTTTTTTTAAGGAGCTCTTGGTACATACATGCATAGGCTACATATATACAGTCATGGCCAAAAATATCGGCACCCTTGCAATTCTTTCATAAAATGCAATCCTTCTCTCAGAAAATTGTTGCAGTTGCAAATGTTTTGGTACTCACATGTTTTTTTTTTTTGCATTGGAACAACAAAAAACAAAACAAAAAAAAAAAAACAGAAGAAAAGTCAAATCTGATATAATTCCACACAGAACCCAAAAAATGTACTGGACAACATTATTGGCACCATTAACTTAATATTTGGTAGCACCCCCTTTGGAAAAAATAACTGAAATCAATGGCTTCCTGTAAAGATGAATGAGTTTCTCTCTACTGGTATTCCTGACCACTCTTCTTTAGCAAACTGCTGCAGGTCACTCAGATTTGAAGGATGTCTTCTCCAGCTGCTGTTCTGAGATCTCTCCACAGCTGTTCTATTATGAGGCGCCGGGCTGGACAAAACTGAAGCGACAGCGCGCGAGAGAAAGTATGACAAAGTAAATAAAATATAATAAAGAGAGCGAGAGACTGAGTTTTTCTGCGTGAACTTGTTCTGTGGTGTACAACACTACTATCTTGCAATTTCCAAGATGTTTAAGGGACATTTTATATTAAATTATATGATTTTGTTGTTTGTCAGATAGCATGGATCAGTGTTAATTGTTAATCATCAATGACAAATTATATAAATTTCGGTTCCTAAAAAAATCTGCTGAGATTATCTCGGTACCATATCTACTTGGTTTGCATCTGTTTCTCCAGTATGACGATTTAATCAGTCTTTACTGTACACATTCAGTTCACTGCTCAATGCAACAATACCTTCAACATGGCGCCGTCGGTGACGTCACACAATAAACTCACGTGACTGACAAAGACGATACTACAGTTTAAATGAGGTAGCTGTATTAACTCACTTTTTATCACACACAAATGTTCCACAAATAAACATTTGGACAAATAATACAGATAACTTATGATTAGTTACACTATGTAGATTTGTTATTTACATTCAACTAATGTAAGCAGTGTTGACAACGGTGAATTCTACTACATAATAGCGCACATACATCACTTCATGTCTATTAGATGCGCCCATCTGCAATTCTTTTTAGAACATTTTCCTGTCACATATTAAATAGACATTTAGTAATCGTCTATGAACTGGAGCACCCATAAAACGTGTTTTTACAGAAAAATCACAAATATACTGTAACATTACTTACACCTTCAGAAATTCAACAGTTTACAGTAGTTCAACTAATGCGACACACACATGCACATTAATTGTAAACAGCCCCGAGGCTTGTCTCTGTTCTCTGTTCTCAATCACGGTCTCTCGCTCTCCGTGTTCGCTTCACTTTTGTCCAGCCCGGCGCCTCATATTCTCTGGGATTCAGATCTGGACTCATTGCTGGCCATTTCAGAACTCTCTTGAAACTGTTGTACTGCTTCATATTTTTTTGGAACCTGTGATACTTTTTTTTCAGAATTCTTTGATGAATAAAAAGTTAAAAAAAATAACATTTATTTAAAATATAAATATTTTCTAACAATATACACTACCGTTCAAAAGTTTAGGGTCAGTAAATGCAAGGATGTGTTAAATTGATAAGAAGTGATAGCAAAGATTTATATTGATTGAAAAGATTTAAATTTTGTATAAATGCTTTTCTTTTTAACTTTTATTCATCAAACAATTCTGAAAAAAGTATCGCAGTTCCCAAAAAAATATTTGGCAGCACAACTGTTGCCAACATTGATAATTCTAATAATAAATCAGCATATTAGAATGATTTCTGAAGGATTATGTGACACTTTAGACTGGAGTAATGACTGATGGAAATTCAGCTTCGCATCACAGAAATAAATTATATTTTAAAGTATATTAAAATAGAAACCATTATTTTATATTGTAATAACATTTTGCAAGATTACTGTTTTTTCTGTATTTTTGATCAAATAAATGCAGCCTTGATGAGCATAAGAGACTTCTTTAAAAAACATTACAAGTCTTAACTGATCCCAAACTTTTCAACAGTAGTGTGTGTATATATATATATATATATATATATATATATATATATATATATATATATATATATATATATATATATATATATATATATACACATATTACATATACAGTGAGGAAAATAAGTATTTGAACACCCTGCTATTTTGCAAGTTCTCCCACTTAGAAATCATGGAGGGTCTGAAATTGTCATCGTGGGTGCATGTCCACTGTGAGAGACATAATCTAAAAAAAATCCAGAAATCACAATGTATGATTTTTAACTATTTATTTGTATGATACAGCTGCAAATAAGTATTTGAACACCTGTCTATCAGCTAGAATTCTGACCCTCAAAGACCTGTTAGTCTGCCTTTAAAATGTCCACCTCCACTCCATTTATTATCCTAAATTAGATGCACCTGTTTGAGGTCGTTAGCTGCATAAAGACACCTGTCCACCCCATACAATCAGTAAGAATCCAACTACTAACATGGCCAAGACCAAAGAGCTGTCCAAAGACACTAGAGACAAAATTGTACACCTCCACAAGGCTGGAAAGGGCTACGGGAAATTGCCAAGCAGCTTGGTGAAAAAGGTCCACTGTTGGAGCAATCATTAGAAAATGGAAGAAGCTAAACATGACTGTCAATCTCCCTCGGACTGGGGCTCCATGCAAGATCTCACCTCGTGGGGTCTCAGTGATCCTAAGAAAGGTGAGAAATCAGCCCAGAACTACACGGAGGAGCTGGTCAATGACCTGAAAAGAGCTGGGACCACCGTTTCCAAGGTTACTGTTGGTAATACACTAAGGCGTCATGGTTTGAAATCATGCATGGCACGGAAGGTTCCCCTGCTTAAACCAGCACATGTCCAGGCCCGACTTAAGTTTGCCAATGACCATTTGGATGATCCAGAGGAGTCATGGGAGAAAGTCATGTGGTCAGATGAGACCAAAATAGAACTTTTGGTCATAATTCCACTAAACGTGTTTGGAGGAAGAAGAATGATGAGTACCATCCCAAGAACACCATCCCTACTGTGAAGCATGGGGTGGTAGCATCATGCTTTGGGGTGTTTTTCTGCACATGGGACAGGGCGACTGCACTGTATTAAGGAGAGGATGACCGGGGCCATGTATTGCGAGATTTTGGGGAACAACCTCCTTCCCTCAGTTAGAGCATTGAAGATGGGTCGAGGCTGGGTCTTCCAACATGACAATGACCCGAAGCACACAGCCAGGATAAACAAGGAGTGGCTCTGTAAGAAGCATATCAAGGTTCTGGCGTGGCCTAGCCAGTCTCCAGACCTAAACCCAATAGAGAATCTTTGGAGGAGCTCAAACTCCGTGTTTCTCAGCGACAGGCCAGAAACCTGACTGATCTAGAGAAGATCTGTGTGGAGGTGGGCCAAAATCCCTCCTGCAGTGTGTGCAAACCTGGTGAAAAACTACAGGAAACGTTTGACCTCTGTAATTGCAAACAAAGGCTACTGTACCAAATATTAACATTGATTTTCTCAGGTGTTCAAATACTTATTTACAGCTGTATCATACAAATAAATAGTTAAAAAAATCATACATTGTGATTTCTGGATTTTTTTTTTTAGATTATGTCTCTCACAGTGGACAAGCACCTACGATGACAATTTCAGACCCCTCCATGATTTCTAAGTGGGAGAACTTGCAAAATAGCAGGGTGTTCAAATACTTATTTTCCTCACTGTATATATACATATATCAGACATGTCTAAGCTTCCAGAGGGTTTATTCACTAGTGTTTCAATAACTAAACATCAGCTCTGAAAATACTCCTCATCAGATGTCATGATCAGTTAGTTGATGTGTGTCAGTGACGTCACGTTACACACATCAAGCTCTGAACAGATGGATGCTTTTCTCCTGCTGCTGAAGTCAAATATGTTCAGTAAGACACAAGAGCATCAGTGAGCTCAGATACTGACGATGCTCATGAGGATCACTCTTCAGATCTTCTTCACTACAGTCAGTAAACCAGCACTTTATGATTCAGAAGAAAAGGATCCTGCTGCAGCTCCACATTCTCTTCAATCTCATCGTGTGTGTAGCGTTAAGATTTACTGCAATAATCATCACAATATTATGTGTCATTTGTGCTCTTATGTCTCCATATGCAGGTGTGAAGTCAGTTTGTCATCATGGAGAACAGAGAGAGATCTTCATCTCCTGATCACAGCTGTGTGTCTCTGAAGAGTGACAGATCCATGGGTCCTCCTCCTTATTTCAGTGATGATCCAGTGACCTCTGACCCCAGGTGAGATATAATCCAGTGTTAAGGTCAATTCATGCTGCGCTGATAAACACTGACCAGCATGAACAATCACCGGATCACAGTTCATCATTTCTCAGACGCTCCACGAGTCGACAAGTGCTGCTTCAACATGTTCAATCAGAGAAACACACACTGAGCAACAGCAGCAGATTCAGACACACACTGATCCACAAACCAGAACAAGAGTGTGTTTCCACTGTTAGTGACCCACAGACTGACTCACAATTACAGCTGCTGATAACCAGCAGTTCAGAACCGACTCATCTGAGGATTATTACTGTGATTCATCGGAGGAAAAACTTAAAAAATTACTCATTATTGAAATTTATGTATGTTTGTAAATTAAAAAGTAATTAATTTTAATCATTATTTTATAAAGTTATTTCCAAAAAAAGTTTAAAATATAAGCATTAAATTTTAAACAAAAATAACTGATTGCTTACCATTAAAAGCAAAAGATAAATGACTAAATTACAAATGATGAATAAAAACAAAAGCACAAGATATTAACTTTTACAAGGTTTGAGAGACACTCTGTAACGGAGCCAACAAGATGAGAGACATGTGGATCCATGTGCGGGCTTTATTACAAAGGCGAGGTCAGAAAACAAGCAAGGGTCAAACAGTGGCAAACAGGTATATCATAGGCAAGGCAAAGAGTCATCTAAAACGGGTCGCAGCGAACAATATCCAAAGGGGCTAGACAAGAGAGGTAAATCCAAAACGTATGCAATTGTCCAGGCAGGGGAAAACACAATCTGAAACAGGCAAGGCAAGACTAGGAAAACTAACAGTGGCTCTGTAGAGTAGCTAAAGCTAGGGCAGCGATAAGTGCATACAATACTCAGCAGTGAGGGAGAGAAAGTCCATGGCTTAAGTAAGGTGTGCAAATGGGAATCAGCTGTGTGTGATCAGTGCAATGAGCTGTGTGCATTTCCTCAGTGCAATGGATGATGGGAACTGTAGTCCGGAGGTGACGTGCAACATTTAGTGTAGTGCAAGAGTAACTGTGGTGAGTGAGTGAGTGACCTCTGGTGGTGAGTGAATGGAAGTTCACAGACCGGATTCGTGACACACACATTCACTCATTTGAACATAGAAATTATATTCTGCTGCTCCAACAGTTACCGTTACTGCTCATAAAAACAGCATTATGAACTCTAAACCTACATTTGATTTCTAATTAAATATTCTCATGAAATTATGTAGAAATATTTTATCAGAATGTATATTTTAGTCAGAATTACATACGTTTAAATTCTTCTCTGTGAATGTAAGAAAGTATTTTACATAACCTGAGAAGAAATCTCCATTATGAGTAGAACACGTCTCTAAAGCATTAAACAGCAGACGCGTCTGTCAAAGCACAACAGAACAAACCGCAGTAAACGCTTGTGCTTTCGTCTGAAGAGCTGAATATAAAGCGCTCTGAAGACGACTTGCTCCTGCATCTTTCACACAGCAGCTGTTTTCCATGAGTTTATCCAGAGAAATGTGTTATTCACTGATATAAAGTGATGAGACGGACGGATGCTTTCTGAGCACAGCGTTCAGACGAGAATTAATAATCACACTCACTGACGATTATTTTCATTAAGACATAATTCATCACCAGTCAATCACAAGCAATCATCTGCCGTAAATGTGCTCTATTTACTGAATGTGAACTACTAACTATTGTGAACTAAAACAAAGGTTTTTTTTTTGTTTTTTTTAACATGTTTCTTACTTCTCTGTAGAGTGGATACGGATGATCAAACTGGAGATCTGGATTCTTATCAACCAGTGAATGATGAACTACAGAGAGTCAAAGACCAGCTCAAAATAAGCATGAAGAACAAGTATGAGAGATTATTTGAGGGACTGAAGCTCCAGGAGAATGAAAGCCTCCTGAACAGGATCTACACACAGCTCTACATCATAGAGGGAGAGAGTGAAGGAGTGAATGAAGAACATGAGGTTTTACAGATGGAGAAAACAGCCGGAACACAACACTCACAAGACACTCCAATCTACTGCAATGACATCTTTAAAGCCTCCGCTGAACCAGGATGTGAGGAGAAAGACCAGATCAAGACTGTTCTTACTAAAGGCATCGCTGGAATCTGAAAAACCGTCTCTGTGCAGAAGTTCATTCTGGACTGGGCCGAGGGAAAAGCCAATCAGGACGTAGATTTCATGTTTGTGCTTCCATTTCGAGAGCTGAACTTGATCCGAGATCATCAGTACAGTCTTCACAGACTTCTGCTGGACTTTCATCCTGAACTTCAAGATCTGGACTCAAAGATTTATGAGGAGTGTAAAGTTGTGTTCATCTTTGATGGTCTGGATGAAAGCAGAATCACGCTGATGTTTTCAGACGCTCAGAAAGTTTGTGATGTGACTGAGACTTCATCAGTGGGTGTGTTGATGTCAAAGCTCATGAAAGGAGAGCTGCTTCCCTCTGCTCTCATCTGGATCACCTCCAGACCAGCAGCAGCCAATCAGATCCCCTCCAAATACATCAACCGTCTGACAGAAATTCAGGGATTCACTGAGCCTCAGAAGGAGGAATATTTCAGGAAGAGAATCAGTGACCAGCATCAAGCCAGCAGAATCATCTCACACATCAGAAGAGCAAGAAGCCTCCACATCATGTGCCACATCCCCATCTTCTGCTGGATCTCATCCACTGTGCTTCAGAAGCTCCTGGAAGAAGATCTGAGTGCAGAAATCCCTCAAACTCTGACTGAAATGTACATCCACTTCCTGCTGATTCAGATCAACATGAGGAACCAGAAGCATGAAGAGAGAGATCCAGAGAAACTCCTGCAGTCCAACAGAGAAGTGATTGTGAAACTTGCTGAAGTGGCTTTCAAACAGCTGATGAAGGGCAATGTGATGTTCTATGAGGAGGACCTGATTGAGAGTGGCATAGACGTCACTGACGCCTCAGTGTATTCTGGGATTTGCACTGAGATCTTTAAGGAGGAATCTGTGATTCATCAGAGGAAAGTCTACAGCTTCATTCATCTGAGCGTTCAGGAGTTTCAAGCTGCTTTCTATCTGTTTTACTGCTATTTAATGAAGAACAAGGAGGCAGATTAGACTTTTAGTTATTGAAATATGTTCTCAGGGCAGCATTGCATCTTATTGGTTCTCTCAGTCGTCCAATCAGCGACAGCAGGAGGCGGGACATGGATTATTTGAATTGTTTTTCTCAGGACGTGGGAGACATCCTGGAGAGTGGAGACATCACGCTAAGGATATCTTTGCAGTTAAGGTAATGTTGTGTTTTATGTTGAACTATATTAGATTATTACATTCAAATGTCAAGATAATGAAGTCAGAAAGTATATATAAAGCTTGTTTTTCTATCGAGCTGTTATTTAACTAGCTAGCTGATGTAAGTAGCTCAAATAGTACAGCATGGCGCTAGCAACTGTCCTGTAGCTCAAATAGTAGAGCATGGCGCTAGCAACGCCAAGATCATGGGTTCGATTCCCAAGGAAAGCAAGAGCTGATAAAATGTAAAAACTGTAACTTGAATGCAATGTAAGTCGCTTTGGATAAAAGCGTCTGCTAAATGCATAAATGTAAATGTAAGTAAGCTAACTCGCAACATTAGCTATCTAGCTCTAAGAAAGGATAATAGCTAATGTTAGCTTATATTCTATTATAACTTTTACTGGCTATAATAGCAAGTTACGCTGCTGTCATTGCACACTTTTGCTGTGGTGGTGTTGCTGCTCCCAGGGCATTTTGTCATAGCTACATACAACAAAATGCTTAGCTGCTCTTTAGTGCATTTTTGATGCATATATTCTAATACTGGTCTTAGAGCACCGTGTCGTATTTTAGCGCAACATTCATTTGCTGCTCTAAGGACATTTTTGCAGCATAAATTCTAATACTGCCCTCAGGGCAACTTACCGTATCTCCATGCAGCATTATAATACTGCTCTCAGGGCACCTTACCGTATCTCCATGCAACATTCTAATACTGCTCTCAGGGCACCTTACCGTATCTCCATGTAGCATTCTAATACTGCCCTCAGGGCACCTTACCATATCTCCATGCAACATTCTAATACTGCTCTCAGGGCACCTTGCCGTATCTCCATGCAACATTCTAATACTGCCCTCAGGGCACCTTACCGTATCTCCATGCAACATTCTAATACTGCCCTCAGGGCACCTTACCGTATCTCCATGCAACATTCATTTGCTGCTCTTAGCGCATTTTGTTGCAGATATTCTAATGTTGCTCTGAGGGTACCTTATGACATTAGATCTACAATTGGCTGCTCTATGGGTATTTTTGCACCATAAATTCTAATACTGCCCTCAGGGCACCTTACCGTATCTCCATGTAGCATTCTAATACTGCCCTCAGGGCACCTTACCGTATCTCCATGCAACATTCTAATACTGCCCTCAGGGCACCTTACCGTATCTCCATGCAACATTCTAATACTGCCCTCAGGGCACCTTACCGTATCTCCATGCAACATTCATTTGCTGCTCTTAGCGCATTTTGTTGCAGATATTCTAATGTTGCTCTGAGGGTACCTTATGACATTAGATCTACAATTGGCTGCTCTAAGGGTATTTTTGCACCATAAATTCTAATACTGCCCTCAGGGCACCTTACCGTATCGCCATGCAACATTCATTTGCTGCTCTTAGCACATTTTTGTTGCAGATATTCTAATGCTGCTATGACATTAGATCTACAATTGGCTGCTCTTTTCTGCATCCATACTCACTCACATTCTAATACTGTTCTCAGGACACCTTGTAGTATCTGCATGTAGTATCTGCATGAAACATGAATTAGCTGCTCTAAGGACATTTTCGCTGCCAGTATTCTAGTACTGCTCTCAGGGCACCTTATATTATCTACATACAATATTAATTGGCTGCTCTGTGGGCATTAGTGGCACACTTTCTCATACTACTGCATCCCTACTCATACACATGCTAATACTGCTCTTAGAGCACCTTATAGTATGTAAATGGAACAACACAAATCTCAGGGCACTTCAATTCAATTCAAATTTATTTGTATAGCGCTTTTCACAATACACATTGTTTCAAAGCAGCTTTACAGAAAGTGCATTTCAGAAATGTACATAGAAAAATAAAATTAGTTTTATTTTTTAGTAAAATTTGTTTTACTTCATATGCTACTTTCTGTGTAGTACTGAAATTTGCAAACATACAACTAGTTTTCTTCTAATCCGGTAACATTCAGGTATGCTGTGTCTATTTCTGAAATGTTTCATAAAATTATTGTTTTCTTAAAGCTGTATTGTTTATATCAACTGCAGATTATGGAGCAGCTATGGATCGAGAGCATCCGAAGGAAACTAAGAATAGAAAAAGATTCCCGTGTTTCCACGGATATCAAAATTGTTCATGGGGACAAGAAAACAGAGTTTATGGAGAACTATGTAGAAGAACTACAGAAGAAAACAAAGACCTTTTTCTTGGCGGTAAAACAGAACAGCAAAAATTATTATTTCCATGCCTGTGAAAGAGGCAACAAACCAACAGGAAAAAGCATGGGCAAGGCATGTGAAACGAGGGCCAATTCCTGTGAAGCCTGTGTGTCATTTAAATTTATAGAGGAGACAGGTTTCACAGCAGTAGTAGTTCGGCAGCAATTAACACACACGGGACATGATTTGTCAAACCCTGAAGAGAGGAAGAAAAATGCGATTAGATTAGATTCAACTTTATTGTCATTACACAAGTACAGGTACAGGGCAACGAAATGCAGTTTAGGTCTAACCAGAAGTGCAATAGCAGCAAGTGCAGTATATACAATGGTTGAATAAGTGCAGGACAAGGATATGTACTGAATATATGTATAAATATATATAGAAAGATGGTTATTAATATAAACAGAATTTACAGGTGAATATGTATAGTGAATAAATATACAGATGGCTATTACTATAAACAGAATTTACAGGTGATATGTACTATCAATATAATATATATACAGATGACTATTACTATAAACAAGGTGTAAAAGTGCAGTGGAAGTGATTGCATATTACAATTAGACATACGGTGCAAAATGTTAATGTAAACATTGATAATGTAAACATTGATAATGTAAACAACAGTCGGCAGTGCAAATGAGCATAGTCCAATTTAGGTATGGTAGTGCAAGATACAAAAGTAAACAGTTGTTACTGTAATAAAATTTACATTCAGTAGTGCAAATAAGGCAGATGTGAGGTAGGAGAGAAGAGTTAATAATATATGAGGAAGTGGATCAACGGGGGTTAGAGTTCAGTAAAGAGACAGCTCTGGGGAAGAAACTATTCTTTAGTTTGCTGGTCCTGGTCCGGAGGCACCTGAAACGCCTACCGGAGGGCAGGAGAGAAAACAGTCTGTGGGCTGGGTGAGAGGAGTCCTTAAGGATGCTGCGAGCTCGATGCAGACAGCGTTTCCTCTGGATGTGTTCGATGGCAGGTAGTGGAGTCCCTGTGATGCGCTGGGCAGTTTTCACCACCCGCTGCAGTGCCTTGCACTCCGCAACAGAGCAGCTCCCATACCATACTGTGACACAGTTGGTCAGGATGCTTTCTATTGCGCAGCGATAGAAGTTCACCAGGATAGCAGAGGAGAGCTGATTCTTCCTCAGTGTCCTCAGAAAGAAGAGGCGCTGGTGAGCCTTCTTGACCAGGCTGGAGGTGTTGGTTTTCCACAACATGTCCGCCGAGATGTGGATCCCCAGGAACTTGAAACTGGAGACACGCTCAACAGCCATTCCATTGATGTGGATGGTGTCGTGTGTGCCTCTTGACTCCTTCCTGAAGTCCACGATGAGCTCCTTCGTTTTGGTGGTGTTGAGGAGCAGGTTATTTTCAGTGCACCATGTGGCCAGGTGCTGGATGTCCTCCCTATAGGCAGTCTCATCGTTGTTACTGATGAGGCCAATCACCGTGGTGTCGTCTGCAAACTTGACGATGGAATTAGAACCATACACAGGCTTGCAGTCGGAGGTGAAGAGGGAGTAGAGAAACGGGCTTAGCACACAGCCCTGTGGTACACCAGTGTTAAGTGTGATGGATGTGGAGCAGGTGAATCCTGATCGAACATTCTGGGGTCTGTTGGTCAGGAAGTCCAAAATCCAGTTACACATTGAGGTATTGATGCCCAGGTCTACAAGTTTGGCTATTAACTTGGTTGGGATGACAGTGTTGAATGCTGAGCTGAAGTCAACAAACAGCATACGTGCATAAGTGTTCTTATTGTCCAGGTGAGTGAGCACAGAGTGCAGTGCCATGGAAACTGCATCCTCTGTGCTCCTATTGCTACGGTAGGCAAACTGGTGTGAGTCCAATGTGGATGGTAGAGAGTCTTTTAGGTGTTCCAGGACCAGCCGCTCAAAGCACTTCATGACGATGGGTGTGAGTGCTACAGGGCGGTAGTCATTGGGGCACCTCGGACTAGAGTGTTTTGGCACTGGCACAATGGAAGTGCATTTAAAGCATGTTGGTATGGCTGCTTGGGCAAGAGACAGGTTGAAAATGTCTGTAAAAACCCCAGCGAGCTGCTCCGCACATGCCCTGAGAACACGACCAGGGATGTTGTCTGGTCCAGCAGCCTTGTCTTGCGCTGATCCGGCTCAGTGCCTTGCAGACATCTGTGGAGGAGAGTATGATTGGTGGGTGGTCAGCTGAGGGATTGAGCTTGGTGGCAGTTTCTCTGTTGTCTCTTTCAAAGCGAGCATAAAAGTAATTTAGCTCGTTCAGGAAGTTGACATCAGTGGCTGCGGGGGTGGAGTGGGTGGGTTTGTAGTCACTGATGGCCTGAATGCCCTGCCACATGCGTCGAGGGTCAGAGTTGGAAAAGTGTCCCTCTATCTTTAGCTTGTAGCAGTGCTTGGCCTTTTTGATGCCCCTCTTCAGGTTTGCTCTGGATGTGCTGTAGGCTTGTGCATCTCCTGATCTGAAGGCAGTGTTGCGTGACTTCAACAGGAGTCGCACTTCCTTGTTCATCCAAGGCTTCTGATTTGGATATGTGGTGATCTGTTTCTGGGTTGTAACACTGTCAATGGTGATATTGATATGATCCAATACAGAGGAGGTGTAAGAGTCAAAGGCCACACCTTGATGGTCTTCACTGATGGCTTCACACGGTTGATGAGGGGTGCATATTTGGGGGTGAGGAACAAAGAAAGGTGATCTGACTGTCCCAGGTGGGGGAGGGGTGTCGCAACGTAAACTCCAGCCATGTTTGTGTAAACATGGTCTAAGGTTTTGTTACCTCTGGTGTGACAGGAAACATGCTGGTGAAACTTGGGTAGCACTGACTTTAAGTTTGAGTGATTAAAGTCACCTGCAACAATAAAAGCCGCTTCCGGGTGATCAGTCTGTTGTTTACTGATGGCTGCGTGAAGTTCTTTCATAGCAAGCTTGGCATCAGCATCCGGGGGAATATAGGCTGCAGTTATAATGGTGGAAGTGAACTCCGCGGTAGATAAACGGTCTACATTTAACCATGAGAAACTCAAGGTTAGCTGAACAATGACTCCCAACAATAGCGGAGTTTGTGCACCAAGCTTTGTTAATGTAAATGCACAATCCACCACCTCTGGTCTTACCGGAGCCATCTAATGTTCTATCCGCCCGGAGTGTGTGGCGTCCCGCTAGCTCAATAGCAGTGTCCGGTATTCCGCTGTTTAACCAGGTTTCCGTGAAGATTAGGACGTTACAGTTCAAAAGTTTCTTGCTGTGTGTGATGCTGAGTCGAATCTCCTTCATTTTGTTCACTAGCGACTGTACATTGGCAAGGAAAATGCTGGGTAAAGAGAGCCGGTGTGGTGTTAGCCTTAGCTTAGCTCTTAGTCCTCCGCGCTTCCCCCGCCTTTGTTTACGATCTCGACGCCTCCTGCGAGCACTTCCGCCCGGCCGGGTAGGGTGCATAGCCTCAGGTGTCCTAGCGATCTCAGGAAGGAGTCGAAGATTGTCCATAAAAGTGTCGGAAATTCGCAAACCGATATCCAAAAGCTCACAACGGGTGTACGATGTAAAGGCACAACTGTTCTGCACGAACAGGCCCGAGATGAGTAAGAAAAATACTGCAAAATTGCAAAATCTGGAGAGACCCAGAGCCTCGCGATGTACTCGCGCCGCCATCTTGGGTTAAATTAATCCAGAATTGTTAGGATTTGTCGAGATATGGCTCACGCAAGGTCTATCCATATCACAGATTGTCATAAAAAGTTGTGATTGGGCATGTAGTCGGGGTTACACCGATAAGCATGACAGGCGTTTTTTCCTAACTTCAGAAGATGTAAGGTTGGTAAAACGCCACCTCCGTATCTTCACTTTGCCGGACATCGATGATGCTGTGAGTGTGGAAAAGCTGGTGACAGGTGAACTGAAAGAAAATATTTGCTTTTTACAACCTTTGACAAAAGACCAGCCACTGGTTATTGTTGTCCAGACACCACAACAGAAGGCTCTACTCCAAGAGAACCCCACCCCATGGTTTTATGGACGCCTCCTACAAAGGTTTGACATCATATGGGTATGCCCTGTATGCCCTTGTACTTGTCAATCAAACTGGAAGAGGAGTCCCATTTGCATACCTAATAATGAGCCAGGAATCCTCAGCAATAGTTGAGCTTTGCTTGAACATGCTTTGTTCAAGCAATCCAAACTTTTACCCAAGGTGAGAACAGTTCTTTTCAAAAGCCCAATACCCATACAAGCACAAAGGAGTTGTAATACTGAGAGATAATTGAATACCTTTTGTAACTTAAACAATGGTAAATTTACTACATTTGCCTAGATGAAATTGTGATACTCCAGTATTCTACAATATTATTAGCTGGAGTCTGGTCTTATTTTTCCTTGGTCAGTTATGATAGACAGAGACTTGAAAGAGCTCAATGCCATAAGAGAAGTTTTCCCCAAAACCAAAGTTCTCCTCTGTTGGTTTCATGTTCTCCAGGTACTGATTGCATTTAAGAAATGCACAAGTAGGTACTTTGAACATTCTGTTTGGTTGTAAATAAATTGATTTACAATTTTGATATCATATGCCTGCTGTAGCTTCTAAAAAACCAATGTAACCTCATTTACAGTGCCATATATTGTGTATTAAAGGCTGTACATCGCTGGTTTACATCAAGAGATGGTGGGAACCTGTCACCTGATAAAAGACACGTCATCATTCATGCCATGACCAGAATGAAAGCTTGCATAACGGTAACTACGATAGATATATACAATTGTATGTGTCTCGATATCTGCTATTACCCTTGTTTCGTCTGTGTTGGGTACTCTAAACTGGCAACCATAATATATGTATGGTATGATTTCAGGAGGAAGATTTTGTGACAGTGTCCACTAGCGTGTGCAATGACCTTGATGCCCAGCTTGGCAGCAATCGAGTGACAACATACCTGAAGGTGCACTGGCTTCCACATGCAGCACTATGGGCCAATTTTTGGACTGTTGTCAACAGCAGTGACACCAACAATAAGGCAGAGAGGTAGTCAAAGATTAATAATCATGTTTTTTCAAACATTACAATGCATGATATAAAACAAAAAAGTAACTCATGATCGGGAACATTTGGTTCTCTAGACGGCACATTTCTCTTCTAATCTGTCACTGAACACAATTTTTCTGGTCACATTTGAAACCGTTTTTTTGTATTTTCAAATTAAGTTATCATTTCCAAAGTTTACAATATCACAATCCTATCTCCCCAACACTGAGTGAGTATTGTTTTCTCAATCTATGATTTACTCATAACAGTATATTATTGTTTTCCCCTTTTAGGTTTTTTCTGGCGCTTAAATGCCAGTTCCTAAGGGGAGAGGCAAACAGAAGAGTTGATCAACTTCTTCACTTGCTATGTGGTGATATTCAAAAATATTATTGGTAAGGCCAGTATAACGTAGTGATGTTTATTACATTAATTTTGGTCACAACACCTATTAGGATATTAATTCTGTAATGCCATTTGAGTAAGTGTTAAGTAAGTTTGGTAATGTTATCTTTCAGATACTTGAAACGACTAATTCTATGCTCACAATACTGTCCTCTGTTACATGTCCTGCATGAATGGAATTAAATGAGAATTGAATTAATTAAAAATGATCAATTTCTGTGATTAAAAAGGTCAATACTATATTTCATTTTATACACCATAATGCCTGTTATCCTCAGACTAAATGCTCTTTTGTTAATGTAGCTACCTGGACGACTTTGCAGATGCAGGAAGACTGAGGGTCTCCTCGTCAGCATCAACATCTACAGCAGCCAAGAGCACAGTGGGACAGCAGATCCTGATAAATGAGCAAGGAAAGTGCTCTGTGCAAACAGGGGCAGGCCCCAACTCAGATTCAACTTTGAACACTGTGGATCTAGTCAAGATGCAGTGTGACTGTGGATTGTATGATAAGGGAAATGTATGCACACATATTGTATCAGCACACACTGAAGCACAGAAATGTATTGACATTGCACAGCTACGTGCTGACATGGCTAGAGATATTGTTGCCAAAAAACAGTACCACGTTGATGGTGATTTCATCACTGTTCACCCCACTGATGTAAGTGCCACATTTGTATTTACTGGTGACCCTGCCTTTTGTACCTGTGCTGTCAACAGTTACGGTAAAAAGTGTGTGTGCTTACATGTTGCTGACTGCCTGCAAACCACCAACAATTCACATTCGACATGTCCCACTACATGTCCCACTGCTGGAAGCGAAAATCTGTTTGTGCCAACAAATGTCAATGCACAAGTTCAACTTCAGTCTATGTTGACAGATTTACTGGAGTGGAGCAAATCAGAAAATTACATGTATAGTAGTGACCTGTACACTACAGTGAAGAGGGCACACACAGTGGCCTTCAATCGTTTTGGCATTGTGTCAAGAAAACGAAAAATACATGCACTTCATGCCCTAAGAGCAGTATTAGAATGCTGCATGGAGATACGGTAAGGTGCCCTGAGGGCAGTATTAGAATGCTGCATGGAGATACGGTAAGGTGCCCTGAGAGCAGTATTAGAATGCTGCATGGAGATACGGCAAGGTGCCCTGAGAGCAGTATTAGAATGTTGCATGGAGATACGGCAGGTGCCCTGAGAGCAGTATTAGAATGTTGCATGGAGATACGGCAAGGTGCCCTGAGCAGTATTAGAATGTTGCATGGAGATACGGCAAGGTGCCCTGAGAGCAGTATTAGAATGTTGCATGGAGATACGGCAAGGTGCCCTGAGAGCAGTATTAGAATGTTGCATGGAGATACGGTAAGGTGCCCTGAGAGCAGTATTAGAATGTTGCATGGAGATACGGTAAGGTGCCCTGAGGGCAGTGTTAGAATTTATGCTGCAAAAATGTCTTTAGAGCAGCAAATGAATGTTGCGCTTAAATACGACACGGTGCTCTAAGACCAGTATTAGAATATATGCATCAAAAATGCACTAAAGAGCAGCTAAGCTTTTTGTTGTATGTAGCTATGACAAAATGCCCTGGGAGCAGCAACACTACCACAGCAAAAGTGTGAAAAATAAGCTAACATTAGCTATTATCCTTTCTTAGAGCTAGCTAGCTAATGTTGCGAGTTAGCTTACTTACATCAGTTAGCTAGCTAGTTAAATAACAGCTCGATAGAAAAACAAGCTTTACTTAAAATCCAAATACTTCATTATCTTGACATTTTAATGTAATAATCTAATATAGTTCAACATAAAACACAACATTACCTTAACTGCAACAATATCCTTAGCGTGATGTCTCCCGCGTCCTGAGAAAAAAAAAAAATCTAATAATCCATGTCCCGCCTCCTGCTGTCGCTGATTGGACGACTGAGAGAACCAATAAGATGCAATGCTGACCTAAGAACATATTTCAGTAACTAAAAGTCTAATCTGCTCCCCATCTAGAGGACAGCTTACGCAGAAATATGTTTTCAGTGAATAGTTTGTGTAGCTTTAGTGAGCAGCAGCGGTCATTTCAGACCAGTGTTATTGACTTTTATTTGAGGTAAACCGAGAGAGATGGAGAACTTACAGAAACATTCATCCCTCAAATGCTGCTCCTGTGTGAAGATGCTGAAGAATCAAATCAGGTCCAAATTTCTGTCCAGAAGCTTTTGTTGGGTTCAGTGTGGCCTTCAAGTCACATGTTTCTGATAGAAATAAGCATCTGTTTAAGTGTATTCACACATAACACAAAGTAACAAAAATGTGTTTCACTTAAATTTGTTATGGTTCCTTTGTGCTAATTATTATTGTACTGTTTATTTTCATGTAACATCAATATTTTGGTAAAACTATAGGTCACGCAAACTTTAGAACTACTTTTGTGAAATATAATCATGACACATTGGTTTAGTATAGATGAGCTTTTATACTAATTTTGCATGTTGTCAACATTTTTACAGTTCATGAGCACTGTTAATGATATTCAAAAAGTAATGTGATTTTTATATTCTGCATGCCAAATTTGATAAAGAAACCTTAAATATAAAAGCGGAAACAAAACTGTCATAATGTTTTGATTTGTCCTAGCAGCCTGATGAAGAATTTGAATCATCACACAGAACCGAGATTGACACACATATCATGTCCTGGCTGCATTGCTTCTGTCGCTTCTACACAGACTAGAAGAGTTGGTCTGGCTCTCTGGAACAATCGGGAACATTGAGTTGTCTCAGTCAGGGATTCGTTCATTTCATGTTGACTGCGCATGCGCAACATCCTGTTGGTTCTTTAAAGGAAACAGAAATTATTAGTTCAAGTCTCGATCCTTTGGGTTCAGGTTCAGGTTCAGGTTCAAATCGTTCATTCATCTCGTGACAGCCCCATGGACTAGAGCAGGGCTCCTCAAATCTGGACCTCGAGATCCACTTTCCTGCAGAGTTTAGCTGTAACCCTAATCAAACACACCTGAACATGCTAATCAAATGTCTTCAGGATCACTAGAAAATCACAGATAGGTGAGTTTGATCACGGTTGGAGCTAAACTCTGCAGTGGATTAGACCTCCAGGGTAAGATTTGAGGAACCCTGGACTAGAGGCTATGCAGTTTGGACTGGAAAAAGAAATGATCAATTCACCTCCCGAGTCTTCTGGGTTTGAGTTGTTTGTTCTTTTGTCACATGACATGACAGTTGTAATGAATACAGAAATTAGTTAATAATTCCCAACCCTCCTTACAAACACGCATAAGCCCTATTCACGTGGGATTGGTATTATCTAGGGACCTCGTGTGATTTAGAAATTACCCACCCACACACATCTGAATTTCATGTGGCGCATTCGCATGGGATAAACGAAGCCTGTGATTTTACTCAAAATTACAGACTTATCTCCTGGATATGATGTCAAAGCTTTGCATAACATTATGCATATCATAAACAGAAGAATGTTTCTAACCGCATGCTGCTATACATGTCATTCATCTCCATCTAATCATTCTTGTTTTCGCTCTTCTGATGGTTTTCAGCTTTCATTTTATGAAAGTGCAAATTGTATAGTAGCTAGTGTATAGTGATACAACTCAGCACCCAAAATACTATCAAAACACTTCGCAGCCTCCATTTTTCGCAAAAGATGCATAAAAAGGCGCTCAGGAAACAAAAACCTTGAAAAAATGCTGGCCAAATCACAGAAATGCCGATTCGCACGGGACTAATATTATCACGGGACCTCGGTGTTTGGCGAAATATGGTAGGTCACTTGTGGGGGAATTTTTACTTTACAAATTACAGACATGGGCAATTCGCGCTGGATTAAGATCACAGACAAACTCAGTAATTTATTACAAATGACTGGAGGTCACCAGGTAATACTAATCCCGTGTGAATAGGGCTATAGTCTTTTTTTTAAGTCTTACAGTTATGTGATGTGTTTCTGGTCTCAAATTGTAGCTTTTTTTATTTCTCACAATGTTCACATGTATACAATGTTGTCCATAACATTGAATGTGGTAATAAACAGTTGGTTAATGCTTTAAACTTTATACATTTGATGAGGAAAAATTACTCTGATGAAGCAAAGTTGTGTTGGTTTGGGTGTTTTGGTTTCTTTTCTTTGTTGCAGGTTCTGTGATTGGGGTGTGAATGTAGTGCACCTGTTGCTCTACATTGATATTACTGATACTGACTTTTGTGATTGTTATTTTTGGTTAATTTTGTTGTAATAAATATTATGTTTGAAGTTATTCTGCCGTGTCGTCTCCCATTATGTTACATCTCTGAGCCAGGTGTAACATATGGGGGCTTGTCTAATTTAAATTAGTTTGATTTGCTTTTGATGTTAAACTTTATTTGTTTGATTAATTGGGTGGGAGAGACCAGCAGGTGGAAAAACTGGTTCGGAGCTTCAGTTCGTAATTTTGGTCAGCTCTGAAAAGGTAAGTTCTTGCAGTTTAAAAACTGTGTATTGTGTATACTCCCCAGTTAGGTTGTAGCAAAGTTTGGCGTTGTTTTTTTTTGTTTTAGTTTATTATTTTTGTGTGTCTCCCGGGTCGAGTGCACTGCCGTGGTGTTAGTTCCAAACTGTTTGTTCAGTTCTACGCCAGCGGTATTTGGGTGCTTCAAAGGGCTTGACTCTTGGGAGCGCATGAAGACTAGGAATAGTTAGATGGAGTGTTTTGTTAGGATTAGGTGGGGAGGTGGAGAATGGGTGCACAGTTTTGACCATAAGTATTACCTGAGCTGAATTGTAATTGGAAGTAAAGGTAGGCTGAATTATTTGGATTAATTTGGGTAATTTCGATTTCGGATTGTTGCATTATGACATTAAAATCTGTGTTAAAAAAAAACAGCTCTGGGAGATTGTGGAACGATATGAATTGATGAATTGAATGAGCGATCTTCAGATTTGAACAATTATGTCTAAACAAGTAACAGCTGGGGTTAATCCTGCAGCTCAGAAATTAGTTTCATTCTTTGGTTTGTCATTTGAGCAGCAGAAAGAGCTTATTAAAATGCAACAGTTGCATGAAAAGGAAATGTGATCGTGAGATAGAAATAGAAATAGAAAAACGCAAAATTAAAGTAACAAAAATTAACTGCAGAGCGACAAAATCAAGAGTTTGACTTAAAATTTGAGATTTTGAGACTTCGAAGTGAGGGCAGATCATCTAGTGATCGAGCAGACGTCCTTTTGATATAATTAATCATTTGAAATTGTTGTCTGCGTTTAATGAGAGAGATCCAGACGTCTTTTTCTCATCATTTGAAAGCATAGCAGACGAACGGGGATGGGCTGAGACTAACCGTACAGTTATGCTTCAATCTGTGTTAGTGGGGAAAGCTCTTTCAGTAGAGGAAAGAAAGAAGTATGATAGTGTAAAATCTGCTGTGTTAAAAGCTTTTGAGTTGGTTTCAGAAGCTTATGGGCAGCGTTTTCGTTCGTGGAGAAAAAGTGAGAGACAGACACACATGGACGGTTACAAGAGAGTTAAGTAACCACTTTGATTGCTGTGTACAACATCTAACGTGTAAGCGGTAGGACATTAGGACCCAGTAGATGCCACCTCTGAGCGCTTCATTGCTCAGCCGGTTATTTAGTGTGACGTAGTCACAGAGCGACAAGCCAAGCTAGCGTTTCAGCATAGCGTGTTGGTACAGCGTGGGGAATGAAAGCATCAGGAGCGCGAGTTCAAACCAGTGCTGTTGTCGTTGTTTGAGGCTGGAGATTGGCCGGTGGACAAATCGGTTGTTCTAGGCAAACTGCTACAGTAAAGCAGTTTGAGATTGTGGTGCGGACACATCCTATTTTCTGTCACAGTAACGCAGTGTGAGATTGTGGTGAGGACACATCGTGCAAACATTTGTTCGCTATTCAGGAAACGAGTCCAGTCACTGTTTTTCCTAGTCATTTTAGATATACAAACTGCCTACCATAATTTACAACAAATTATCGGTGTTTGCCGAACGCCCGTGGGGCATGTGAGGAGAGAGAGAGTTCTTTTTCTTGTTTTACATTGTATTTTTGTTTTGTTTTGTGTCCCTCTGATAACCTGATGTATACTCTGTGGGGTTCTTTTAATTGAAATACTTATTGGGTAGCGTGTAGTTTTCCATAGAGACAAACGTCTGCAGTGGTGTGCATGTGGCGTGAAGACGGGAGATTGCTGTGAATCACGTGTATTATATTTAACTGGGTTATTCTACCTGTGTATTTTTATTAACTTATTTATTAAGAGTGACGTGTGGTGTACTTTAAAATTCTGACACGTCTCGGAAGGGAAACTCCAATCAAAACACCAAATGGTCAAGAGTGTGTACGAAGTTTCATGAGGTATTACAGCTGTCATTTTTTAAATCGTTTGAATTATTGAACTATTGTGAAATAAAGAAATGTATATTTTTGACACACCAGCTTCCATCTGCGTCCTTTAATTAGGGTGGCTTGCATGAAACCAGGTAGTTCTTTTTAACTAACTATTTTTATAATCATGGGTCTTTGATCTACTTGAGTAGTAGTACAGAGGGTGCGTAAAAGACCCCTGGTGGCCACATTTGGCGTAGTCGGCAGGGTCGTTTGGGTGGTTGCTGGTAGTGTCTCCCCTTCCTCATATTTATATATATACATATATATATACTTTTTTTGGGGCGTTTATCTGTATAACTGGTGGGCAGTTAGAGTTAGGTTTATTAGGGTAAAGGAAAAACAGTGGCTGGCAAGGAGGATTGGAGAAGCAGCACCAGAAGACCAGCTGGACTTTAACCTCAAGACAATTTTTTTTTTTTTTTTTTTTTGTGTTTATCATTGTTATTACCATTTCCCTCGGGAAACTAGCTTCATCTAGTGCTCAGAGCCAGGCTCTAGATGGTAGACGGGTTGGCTCCTTTTTAACGTCAACTGTACCTTCACATTCTACGCTCATTGGCCAGTGTCCAGTAATGAAGGTTGTAATTGCAGGTGTAGTTGTGCCATGTCTTGTTGATTCAGGCTCAATGGTGTCAACTATTGCAGAGGGATTCTTTACAGAACATTTCCAACCCCAGGTTCAGGGTATTTTGCAGTCATGTGGCTGGCTACAGTTGAAAGCCGCCAATGGACTAGCTATCCCGTATAAAAGATATTTAGAGTTGGATGTGGAAGTACTTGGTAGAACTTTGTCTCGAATGGGTATTTTGGTTGTACGAGATCCCCCTGATGTACAGACGCAGACAAGAAAACGTAATGTTCCTGGTCTGTTGGGAATGAATATTCTGCAAAGTTGTTACCAAGAGCTATTTAGTCAGCATGGCACCGCGTTATTTCATTCCCCACCAGCTGTAGCTGTACCTGAGGTGCTGAGGAACGCTATGTCCGAATGTCAGATTCTTGAACGTTTAACTGACTCTGAATTTATAGGTAGTGTCTCTATCCCCCCAGGGCCCTCCATCTGTGTTCCCTCTGGGTCATTTAAGTTAGTCCCAGCTTTGTGTAGACAGGGAGTTGGTTCACTTATTCCTGCTGCATTTTTAGAACCCCCAGGTATAGGTGACTGGCAACTACCTGCAGACCTCCTGATTCCATGCTCCCTGGTAACTATTGGTGAGGGAACTACTTATGTACCCTTGGTTAACATAGGTACTCAGGACAGGTGGTTAAGACCCCGTACTTTTTTAGGTAGACTTCAAATGGTTAGTGTATGTCCCCACAGTCAACCCGTGATTTTTGGCAGCGAAGAGAGTTGTGAGGGCCCTACTGTGTTCATTCAGTCAGCTGAAGTGGTAAACCGCACTGTCCCTGATTTGGCCAATATATCATGGCCTAACCTAGAAGAGGCAGAACAGGAAGATGCCAAGGCTTTGTTGGAGAAGTATAGTGTGGTTTTTAGTCAGAGTGATGGAGACTTAGGATGCACAAATTTGATAGAACATGAGATTCCCCTGTTAGATAATGCACCTATTCGCCGTTATAGACGACTCCCTCCCTCTCAGTATGATCTTGTGAAGGCTCATATCCAAGATTTGGTAGAGCAGGGGGTAGTGCGGGTGAGTTGTAGCCCTTTCTCCTCTCCCATTGTGGTGGTCAAGAAGAAGGACAGATCAATTCGCCTGTGTGTTGATTATCGCCAATTAAACGCGAAAACTAGGAAGGATGCGTTCCCCCTGCCTCGCATAGAGGAGTCTTTGGATGCCCTGACTGGCGCTTGCATGTTTTCTACACTGGATTTGGCGAGTGGTTACAACCAGGTCCCCGTAGCTGAGAAGGATCAAGCCAAGACTGCATTCTGTACACCTTTTGGTCTGTTTGAATTTCAGCGGATGCCCTTTGGCCTTTGTAACGCACCAGGGACGTTCCAGAGGTTGATGGAGTACATCTTTGGAGATGAACGATTGCACTCACTCCTCCTATATTTGGATGATGTGGTTGTTTTTTCATCATCATTTCAGAATCATCTAGATAGGTTGGAGCTATTACAACGGTTGCAACAGAATGGCCTGAAACTTAAGCTCAGAAAATGTCACTTCTTCCAGCCAGAGGTAAAGTACCTTGGGCATGTCATCTCCGCATCTGGTGTCGCCACTGACCCTGAAAAGATCAGTGCTGTTAAAGAGTGGAAGACTCCATCTACTGTCGTAGAACTACGGTCATTTTTGGGTTTTGCCTCTTATTACAGGAGGTTTGTGGAAGATTTTGCAAAGTATGCTGCCCCTCTCCACAAATTAGTAGCAAAGTTACAGCCTTCCAGTAAAGGAGCTAGGGCCAGATCAAATAGCTCCTGGGGTGATCACTGGGACTGGAGTTGCGAACAGGCATTCCATACTCTTAAGGAGAAGCTGATTGGGGCCCCAGTATTGGGGTATGCAGATTTTACTAGACCATTTGTTCTAGAGGTGGATGCTAGCAACCTGGGGCTGGGGGCAGTCCTGTCCCAGGAACAAGAAGGAGGGCAACGTCGGCCACTCGCATATGCAAGCCGTGGGCTCAGACCTACTGAAAGGAATATGACAAATTATTTAGCTATGAAATTAGAACTGCTCGCACTTAAATGGGCGGTAACGGAAAAATTTAGAGATTATCTTCTTGGCTCTAAATTTACAGTCTTCACAGACAACAACCCTCTTTGTTACCTCCGTACTGCTAAATTGGGTGCCATAGAACAACGTTGGGCATCGCAGCTGGCACTCTTTGATTTCACCCTGATGTATAGACCTGGGACATCTAATAAGAATGCAGATGCACTCTCTCGCTTGCCTCCTGCCCCGCTGCCAAGTTCTATGGGAGAAGTTGCTCCTGGTATCACGGTTCCCGATGATGTGGAACAAGCTCGTATTAAACACCATCAGCAGTTGTCTGCTTTTACATCCGTTATTGAGGCAGTTCCAGCAAGAGGTAAAGCAGACCTGCAAGTATTACAGGCAGAAGACCTAGTGATACAGGCTTTCTTGGTGTACTGGAAACGTGGTGGGGTCCCCTCAGCTTTGGAGCGGACAAAGGAATCTCCAGCAGTCTTGGAAATGGTTCGCCAGTGGAATAGAATCCAAGAACAGCAGCGTGTCTTGTATCGGCGGAGTCATGTCCCTGGGGGTAGAGAGGAAGTGTTACAGTTGCTGTTACCACAGAGGCTGAGAAGTGAAGTACCGTATTGACCCGAATACAAGACGATGTTTTTTCCTTGGAAATACATCTGAAAAAACGTGTTCGTCTTATATTCAGGGTCTAGACTTTGACAAGTCAATAATACACCCACAACAATAGGTGGCGCCAAAAACGCATAAAACGAGTGTGCCATGAAATATGTAATGTAATGTGTGTTGTAAAGATCGCGAATGAAAACAAATGAAAAAGAAAAACTTACAGCAGCATGATCGTGACTGTCATGTTAGCATGATGGGACCAAACTTCCTCTGTAAGTGATTTTAAAACATAAGACAGTACCCAGATTTGAAGACTACAATAAGATTTCACGTCTACTGATAATAACATTTTGGTAGGCTACTATGAGTTGGATAGCCTAATTGTTCAGATGGGCTACCTGTTATTTCAATGGTATATCAAAATTTTCCAATGTCATTGTTGGTACATTTTACCATACTTTCAAAACAAAAATTAGAATTGGAAAAATATGCAATATGAAAATAATTTAAGAATAAATGTGTTTTACAGAGAGAGAGAGAAAAAAAATAAAATAATTGATTTTCAAAAAGCCTTTTTCCAACAGGTACATCTGGAAAAAGGGGGGTCGTCTTATAATCAGGGTCGTCTTCTATTCGGGACAACACGGTACTTATTAATCTCCATGACCATCACGGTCATCAAGGGGTGGAACGTACTACCCCCCTTGTACGTCAACGCTGTTACTGGCCCTTTATGTGTCAAGATATTGAACGTTGGTGTCAAGAGTATACTAGGTGCCTGGCAGCCAAAGCTGTACAGCCAAAGGTGAGAACTTTTATGGGCAGTCTACTTGCTTCTAGACCCCTAGAGATTGTGGCCATTGACTTTACCACGCTTGAACGAGCTAGTGATGGTAGAGAGAATCTCCTCGTTGTGACAGATGTGTTTTCTAAGTTTGCACAGGCATATCCTACATCAGACCAGAGAGCTGGGACGGTCGTTCGAATTCTTACGGAACGATGGTTTTATATCTATGGTGTCCCAAAACGGATCCATTCAGATCAAGGACGAAACTTTGAGGGAGAGTTACTGAAACGCCTTTGCCAGTTGTATGAAATTGAGAAGTCACGTACTAGCCCTTACCATCCAGAAGGTAATGGGCAATGTGAACGCTTCAACCGGACATTGCGCGACTTGTTGCGCACTTTACCCCCAGAACAGAAAAAGAGATGGCCTCATCATTTGCCCCAGTTATTGTTTGCTTATAACACCTCAGTGCATAGCTCTACAGGATTTTCTCCCTATGAGTTGATGTTTGGGAGAAAGCCTTTCCTTCCTATAGATTCGCTTCTGGGACTAACCGAGGAGGTGACATCGGGTGGGACAGCAGAAGATTGGGTTCGAGATCATCAGATGCATTTAACATCAATCTATCTTAAGGCACGAACGCAATTGGAAGCTGCAGCCGCTTCTCGAGTCAAGTCAAGTCAAGTCACCTTTATTTATATAGCGCTTTTACAATGCAGATTGTGTCAAAGCACTTAACAGTATCAAATTGGAGGATAGAGTGTCAGTAATGTATAATGATAAGATTAAACACTCAATTTTCAGTTAAAGGCATTTCATTATTGAATTCAGAGATGTCATTGTCTAGCTCAGTTTAGTTTAAATAGTAGCTGTGCAATCAAATCGGCGATAATCGCTAGAAATTAAGTGTCCCCAACTGAGCAAGCCAGAGGCGACAGCGGCAAGGAACCAAAACTCCTCTGTGACAGAATGGAGAAAAACCTTGGGAGAAACCAGGCTCAGTCGGGGCCAGTTCTCCTCTGACCAGACGAAACCCGCAGTTCAAAAGTTTATATTTCTATTTTAATTTTGTTGCAATTTCTAACAATAGTAGTATTATGTAGTTAGGTATTTTATTATATTTTAGTTATTTTGTTATTTTTGGTTGATATATCTAGGGATATATCTCTGGGGGTCATCTGGGTGTCCTGGTCTCCGCTGACGATCAGGGCTGTAGACATCATCTCTTGGTGCTGATCCACCATCTGATCGGATACGGACTGAGAAACAGACTAGGAAAGAAACAAACAAATATTAGCGTAGATGCCATTCAACTGACGATGTAACGAGTACATCGTGTGTTATGGGGAGTGTTCCCGGTTCCGGTTGATCTAATTAATGCAGCCTAACAATCCTTTAACGGATTTGAATAATAGAAGCGTATTAATGCGTTATGTGTAAGCCAGGCTAAAAGATGGGTCTTTAATCTAGATTTAAACTGACAGAGTGTGTCTGCCTCCCGAACAGTGTTAGGTAGACTGTTCCAGAGTTTGGGTGCTAAATAGAAATAGGATCTGCCGCCCGCAGTCGATTTTGATATTCTAGGTATTATCAAACGGCCAGAGTTTTGAGAACGCAGCGGACGTGGAGGACTATAATGCGATAAGAGCTCGCTCAAGTACTGAGGAGCTAAACCATTCAGGGCTTTATAAGTAATTAACAAGATTTTAAAATCTATCCGATGCTTGATAGGGAGCCAGTGCAGTGTTGACAGAACCGGGCTAATATGGTCATATTTCCTGGTTCTAGTAAGGACTCTAGCTGCTGCATTTTGGACTAACTGTAGTTTGTTGATCAAGCGTGCAGAACAACCACCTAATAAAGCATTACAATAGTCTAACCTTGAGGTCATAAGCATGAATTAACATTTCTGCATTTGACGTTGAGAGCATTGGTCGCAATTTAGATATGCTTTTGAGATGAAAAATGCAGTTTTACAGATGCTAGAAACATGGCTTTCAAATGACAGATTGCTATCGAACAGCACACCTAGGTTCCTGACTGATGAAGAAGAATTGACAGAGCAGCCGTCAAGTGTTAGATAATATTCTAGGTTATTACATGTGGGGTTTTAGGTCCGATAATTAACACCTCTGTTTTTCAGAATTTAGCAGTAAAAATTATTTGTCATCCAGTTTTTATATCGACTATGCATTCCGTTAGTTTCTCAATTTGGTGTGTTTCACCGGGCGAAGAAATATAGAGCTGAGTATCATCAGCATAACAGTGAAAGCTAACACCATGTCTCCTAATAATATCTCCCAAGGGTAACATATAAAGCGTGAAAAGTAACGGCCCTAGTACTGAGCCTTGAGGTACTCCATACTGCACTTGTGATCGATATGATACCTCTTCATTCACTGCTACGAACTGATGGCGGTCAGATAAGTACGATTTGAACCATGCTAAGGCACTTCCACTAATGCCAACAAAGTTTTCTAGTCTATTCAAAAGAATGTTGTGGTCGATAGTGTCGAGCATGGCGCTAAGATCCAGTAGAACTAATAAAGAGATACAACCACGATCAGATGATAGAAGCAGGTCATTTGTAACTCTAATGAGAGCAGTCTCAGTACTATGATACGATCTAAATCCTGACTGGAATTCCTCACAGATATCATTTTCTCTAGGAAGGAATATAATTGTGAGGATACTACCTTTTCTAGTATCTTTGACAGAAAAGGGAGATTTGAGATCGGTCTGTAATTAACTAGATCTTTGGGGTCAAGTTGTGGTTTTTTAATGAGAGGCTTAATAACAGCCAATTTGAAGGTTTTGGGGACATATCCTAATGACAATGATGAATTAATAATAGCCAAAGAGGATCTATGACTTCTGGAAGCAGCTCTTTTAGTAGTTTAGATGGAATCGGGTCTAACATACATGTTGTTGGTTTAGATGATTTAACAAGTTTATACAATTCTTCCTCTCCCACAGTAGAGAATGAATGAAATTGTTCCTCAGGGGATCTATAGTGCGCTATCTGATGCGATACTGTAGCTGACGGCTGCAAGGATACAATTTTATCTCTGATAGTATCGATCTTGGAAGTGAAGTAGTTCATAAAGTCATTACTGCTATGCTCTTGGGAAATGCCAACACCTGTTGATGCTTGATTTTTCGTTAATTTAGTTACTGTATTGAATAAATACCGAGGGTTATGTTTGTTTTCTTCTAGAAGAGACGAAAAGTAATCAGATCTAGCAGTTTTAATGCTTTTCTGTAGGATAGGGTACTTTCCGCCAAGCTAAACGAAATACCTCTAATTTAGTTTTCCTCCAGCTGCGCTCCATTTTCCGGGCTGCTCTCTTTAGGGCGCGGTGTGCTCATTATACCACGGTGTTGGACTCTTATCCTTAATCTTCCTTAAGCGTAAAGGAGCAACCGCATCTAAAGTGCTAGAAAAGAGAGAGTCCATAGTTCCTGTTACATCATCAAGTTGTTCTGAGCTATTGGATATACTGAGGAACTGAGATAAGTCAGGAAGATTATTTATAAAGCAGTCTTTTGTGGTAGAAGTGATGGTTCTACCATATTTGTAACAAGAAGTTGGCTTTACAGCTTTAGCTATATGGAATATACAGGAGACTAGATAATGATCTGAGATATCATCGCTCTGCTGTAAAATTTCAACGCCACTGACATCAATTCCATGTGACAGTATTAAATCTAGAGTATGATTTCGACAATGAGTAGGGCCTGACACGTGTTGTTTAACACCAATTGAGTTTAGAATGTCTATAAATGCTGATCCCAACAAATCTCTTTCATTATCAACATGGATATTAAAATCACCAACGATTAGGACTTTATCTGCAGTCAGTACTAACTCCGATAGAAGATCAGAAAATTCTTTAATAAAGTCTGTATGGTGCCCTGGTGGCCTGTATACAGTAGCCAGTACAAACATCACAGGGATTTATCATTAACACTTGTTTCTTTGGATAACGTTATATGAAGCACCATTACTTGAACGAATTATACTTGAAACCTGACCTCTGAGAGATACTGAAAATATTTCTATAAATTGTAGCAACACCTCCCCTTTACCTTTTGGACGCGGTTCATGTTTGTAACAGTAATCTTGGGGTGTAGACTCGTTTAAAGTAATGTAATCATCTTGTTTTAGCCAGGTTTCTGTCAAACAAAGCACATCTAGTTTATGGTCAGTGAACATATCATTTACAAAAAGTGCTTTTGAAGAAAGGGATCTAATATTCAATAAGCCAAGCTTTATCATGTGTTTATCTGTATTATATCGGTTTTTATTTGTTGAACATCAATTAAATTGTTACTATTACTTTGGTTTGGATGTTTTCTGTATTTTCTAGTTCGGGAACAGACACAGTCTCTATAGCGTGATATCTAGATGAAAAGATTCTATGTGCTGAGAGTTAACTGCCTTTGGTGACATGAGGCGGCTAGCAGACGATCGGTTTAGCCAGTCTGTCTGCTTCCTGACCTGGGCTCCAGTTAGTCAAGTACAAACTCTAAGACTATGTGCCATATTTCTAGAGAGAAGAGCGGCACCACCCCAGGAGGGATGAACACCATCTCTTTTCAACAGGTCAGGTCTGCCCCAAAAATTCTTCCAATTGTCTATAAAGCCTATGTTATTTTGCGGGCACCACTTAGACATCCAGCCATTAAGTGACGACAGTCTGCTATGAATCTCATCACCACGGTAAGCAGGAGCGGACCAGAGCATATTACAGTGTCTGACATCGTACTTGCAAGTTCACACACCTCTTTAACATTATTTTTGGTGATCTCCGACTGGCGGTCGAACATCATTAGCGCCGACGTGGATAACAATCTTACTGAATTTACGTTTAGCATTAGTCAGCACTTTTAAATTTGCCAAGATGTCAGGCGCTCTGGCTCCTGGTAAACAATGGACTATGGTGGCTGGTGTCTCTATTTTCACGTTCCGTACAATAGAATCGCCAATAACTAGAGCACTTTCATCAGGTTTCTCAGTGGGTGCTTCACTGAGTGGGGAGAACCTGTTTGATGTTCTGATCGGAACGGAAGAGTGGTGTTTTGACCCGCGACTATGCCGCCTCACTGTCACCCAGTTGCCCTGCTGCACGGGCTCAACCGAAACCGAACAATGTACAGGACTCCTGAGCTAGTCGCATCCAAAGCAGTATCTACAGCCCTCACATTCTTACTGTCCTCAACTAAAGTTTGGATGCGTGTCTCTAGTTCTAAAACCTTCTCTGTCAGCCTAACTATTTCCCTGCATTTATCACATGTGAATCCCTCGCTGCTGACAGAGACAGATAAACTATACATGTGGCAGACAGTGCAAACAACAATAGCAGGAGAAGAAGCCATTACTCACCTTGATTGATGAATGATACCAACTTAACTTACCACTTACCACTGTTGTTTGATGAGCTCGTGAAAACGGAGCGAGGAAAAATAAAATAATAATAGGCGCGAATAGAATGAAATGGAACCGCAAGTGACAAGCTAACGGGCTAACAAGCTGCACTCGCGGTTTTTAAAGGCGAACGATCAAATTAGTTAGATTAGTTTGAAAGATAACACCAGAAATATGGTGAGAATTAAGTTATATTTTATCACTTTAGACAAAAGGGATTGAAAGTAAGGTAGAGATTCAATAAAAGCGAAGGTACACGGAGCTACAAACACAAACCTCACAGCAGCACAACAGACTGAAGCAATCGAACTCAGAGTAAGCCAACGAGCACAACATCATTTTGTCCCTTTGCCAATTTTGCCTAGTGGTTCATTTGTGTACAGGCGAAGTCATCCCCCTGGTCGCCATAAAATCCAAGACCAGTGGGAGCCTGTTGTCTATGAAGTAGTACGATGTCTGGATGAGGTTGGGGTATTATATAAGATCAAGCCTAAGGGTCAGTCGGGCCCAGAGCGGAATATCCATCGACAAGAATTGTGTCCATTGCCGATGGATTCCGGCTCTCCTCACCCATGTGCGATTGATGTGGAGTTGTCTAGAGATGTGCCCAAGGGTGATGCGGCACTCAGTCCTGACTCTAGTATAGACAAAGAATTTGACTTGGGGGTGTGTGCACCGTGGAATCCACATGATTCAGAAAGACAGAGATGTGTTGCAGCCCCATTGGTATCCGGGCAGCTATATGAACAACCTGCTAGTCCAAGTTCCGATTCCATGGAATTGAGTCAAGACCATGAGCGTGGTAGGTCGGAGGAAGAAGAACAAACATCAATTAAAACAATGCGACGAACCACACGACTAACAGCAGACCAGCACTCTAATCGGTTTCATCTCCCTCGTGCGGCCGTAAGAAATGGGGATGGTAGGGAGGAGGTTACAACTCACCCCACAGTCAATTCACTACATGTTGTGTTTAGACCCTGGTGTTGACTTTATTTTTTCTGTCACCGGGACGGTGACATTCTACGAGGGGGGTGAATGTAATATGTGAATGTGGTAGGACATTAGGACCCAGTAGACGCCACCTCTGAGCGCTTCATTGCTCAGCCGGTTATTTAGTGTGACGTAGTCACAGAGCGACAAGCCAAGCTAGCGTTTCAGCATAGCGTGTTGGTACAGCGTGGGGAATGAAAGCATCAGGAGCGCGAGTTCAAACCAGTGCTGTTGTCGTTGTTTGAGGCTGGAGATTGGCCGGTGGACAAATCGGTTGTTCTAGGCAAACTGCTACAGTAACGCAGTTTGAGATTGTGGTGCGGACACATCCTATTTTCTGTCACAGTAACGCAGTGTGAGATTGTGGTGAGGACACATCGTGCAAACATTTGTTCGCTATTTAGGAAACGAGTCCAGTCACTGTTTTTCCTAGTCATTTTAGATATACAAACTGCCGACCATAATTTACAACATAGTGTTTGCCGAACGCCCGTGGGGCATGTGAGGAGAGAGAGAGTTCTTTTTCTTGTTTTACATTGTATTTTTGTTTTGTTTTGTGTCCCTCTGATAACCTGATGTATACTCTGTGGGGTTCTTTTAATTGAAATACTTATTGGGTAGCGTGTAGTTTTCCATAGAGACAAACGTCTGCAGTGGTGTGCGTGTGGCGTGAAGACGGGAGATTGCTGTGAATCACGTGTATTATATTTAACTGGGTTATTCTACCTGTGTATTTTTATTAACTTATTTATTAAGAGTGACGTGTGGTGTACTTTAAAATTCTGACACGTCTCGGAAGGGAAACTCCGTACACACTCTTGACCATTTGGTGTTTTGATCGAAGTTTCATGAGGTATTTCAGCTGTCATTTTTTAAATCGTTTGAATTATTGAACTATTGTGAAATAAAGAAATGTATATTTTTGACACACCAGCTTCCATCTGCGTCCTTTAATTAGGGTGGCTTGCATGAAACCAGGTAGTTCTTTTTAACTAACTATTTTTATAATCATGGGTCTTTGATCTACTTGAGTAGTAGTACAGAGGGTGCGGAAAAGACCCCTGGTGGCCACATAACGTACAGTCATTTAATGAGCTGCGCGAGATGATGCTTATTGAACAGCTAAAAAAACATTTTTCCCAATCAAATTGCAGTGTATATTAACGAAAATAAACCTCGCACTGCCATTGAAGCTGCATCATTAGCAGATGATTTCATTCTGACTCACAAGAATCGATTTAGTTATGGGAATCGGGGTAATGGAAATCTTCACCTTAAACAATCGCAACGGAGTTATCGAAGTTCACCTTCTCAGAGGGTGATATCTGATTCTATGTGTCGTTATTGTCTGGAAGTCGGACATTGGAAGAATGAATGTCCCGTACATAAAAGCAAACGGGGATGTGGTAAGAATAAAAATTCTGCTCCTGTGCTTTTAACGAGTTGCTTGCCGCATGCGCCTTCTGTACGCAGTACGCAAAATCTGTTCATGACAAAGGAATTGTTCAGAAATGAATTAGAATAGAATAATTACTGTTTTTTGGATTCCATTCTGCCATTTTCATCCAGTTCATATGTTGGAAAGAAAGTTTTAATCCAAGGGATTACACTCCAAATGTTGTCTGTTCCTTTGCAAAAGATTATTTTGCAGTCCCAGTTAGTCAATGGGGAAGGGACTATGGGAGTGTGAGTTTTGCAGCATTTTCCGTTCTGCCCAATGTCTTCAAGTAAAACCGAACTTTTATTTTGACGGGTTGCCGTGAATACCTTTACATTTCTGTGTATATGATATGAGGATAGTTTTTCTCAAATGAAACACTCGAATGCTCATGAAGTGACTCTCAGAGCAGTTCTGGAGATGTTGTTCATGTATTTATGTCCTCATTTAGTGAGACGACAGAAGTTAATATCACCGCAAGCGTCGCGCGCTTCTGTATGAGTAAACAAACGCGCCATACATTAACACAGAGATACGCAGAAGTCATATTTAAATAGACGTTTTGCGGCTTAATATTTACAAATAGGAGTGGGAGTGTGCTCACTTCTGTGTGCGCTTACGTTTGTGTGTGTGTGCGAACCGGGGCGGAACTCCGCCGTGTGCGCGATACAGAGAGCGCGACCATGTAACGTAGAGACAGAAATGGCACGCCGTCGTGTAAATAAGATAAATAACATAACAAGGCTAATTAGTTTGTTTAATAAATAATGGTAGGGGAAACACTGTAAGTGATAAAAAAATAAAAGCGCGGCAAGACTCAGCAAAAAGGTGCGTTTGAGTACAACGTGTGGGCCGCACTAACACTAAACATTGATGTCAAGTAGGGGGGCCACAAAATATCATCCCGCGGGCCTCAATTGGCCCCCGGGCCGCGAGTTTGAGACCCCTATGTTAGAGGAAGGTAACGGACCAACACAGTCTACTAAGTCGGGAAGTAAATTTCTCTTGACTGTAATGTGTCAAAGTAGTACTCGCTACCCAGCGGCTTATGTGATGCGTAACATCACTACTCGGTCCGTTGTGAAAGCCCTTTCTCAATTCATTTCAATCTTCGGTATCCCTAAGGTCATTCAAAGTGACCGGGGAACGAATTTCACCTCTAAAATGTTCACGGAAATTTTAAAGCAGGTGGGAGTTCAACATCACCGTTCCAGCGCATTCCATCCTCAAAGTCAGGGAGCGCTGGAACGGGTTCCCCAAACGCTTAAGTCTCTTTTGCGTGCGTATTGCGTTGAATTAAAATGAGATTGGGAGGAAGGACTTCCATGGCCTTTGTTAGCCGCAAGGGAGGTCACGCAGTCTAGTTTGGGTTTTAGTCCCAACGAATTAGTTTTTGGGCATAAGGTGCGCGGTCCACTTGCCGTAGTGGGTGATCAGTTAAAAGGTAAACAGCCACCAAAAAGTCTGTTTGAATATGTAAATGGTTTTAAAAGACGTTTGTTGTTAGCTGGTCAAGCAGCATGGAAAAATTTGGAAGAGGCGCAGATAAAGATGAAAAAGTTGTTTTGGCATTGTTGCCTTTAGTGGGCTCTCTGTTCTGTGTGAAATTTGTGGGATCATATACTGTTGTGCGTGTACTGTCCGATCTTAATTATGAAATCGCAACTCCAGACAGAAAGAAAATAACCCAAGTCTGTCATGTAAATTTATTGAAGCCTTTTTTTCAAAGGGAAAACCTGATATTGTATCGAGATTGCCATGGATTTTGACATCTTCACTGAAGTGCACCAGGCCATGAATATTGTAAACCAAAAACTCTTCACCATAAAGCTGGCCATAGAGTCCAACAAATGAAAGCAACATAGTATTTGCAAAGTCAATCATCTCCATACTAAATTTTGGACTTTCCAAAATGTACACAGCTACAGACAAAAGCATGAGGTTGTCGTAGATTTGAGGCTGTAGAAGACCGTTCAGCAAAACTGGACCAGTGTATAACAAGAACTGACGTAGCTCTGTTGCTTTCCACCTACATCGATCTGCCAGTGCCCGAGGCCTTCGAGAAAACTCACTTGGAATGTAGCTTCTCAGTGCAAGAAGTCTATCTGACACCATGGAAGCTTGAATGGATGATATGCGACAGTGCAAGGGACCAATGGTGCTGATCCACAAGTCTAAGAGACCAGACAAACCAGGTGCATGTAATCGTGAGGGAAACAAGTGACCATGTCAATGCCAATGTCTGTAAGAGGTGAGTGCTGGATGTGGTGTTCTTCATCAGTTGCTTGCCTAAAACTATCATCAGTTCTGCGCAGTTCTGTGTGTGTGCTAGAATTCACACCAGTACTCTACTCACACAGTAGAGTTCAGTATGGTGTGTGTAATATAAAGAATAGAAAAGAATATGCAGAGAAGGAAATAAAACTCATCTAGTAATAAAAAGAGAGAATAGGAATATTTATAATCTAGGATTAAATGTGAAACTGAGAACTAGGATAACAAGCATACTTTTATCAATACAAAGTATTACATTACATTCATTACAATTTGAGTTCTCCTGGAGTAACCTGAGCTTCAGTGTGTTGATCTTCATGGAGGGTTCAGTCTGTCTCTCTCATGTAAAACAAAAACTACTGTATTTCTAACTTTTATTTATAGAGAGGTTTTTGAGACTTCATCGTCAAATCTTTAACGTCACATGATCGAGGCAGATGTGACCACAGCAATCCAGATTGATTTATTAATTAATTTCAGACAGAAATAGTTCATGTCAGTTCTTGAAAGTTAAAGTGCAGAAACTCTTTAAATACGAGAGACAGGAAGTACAGAGATGATGTCATCAGTGCAGCAGCTTCAGTGTCGTCATGGTAACAGCCAATAGGAGCAGCTGCAGACAGACAGGTGACCAGACTCTGGATCCAGCAGCTGCAGAGAGACACAGATGTTGAGATGTGAGCTCTGTATCAGCAGATGAACATTTACAGAAGATGAATGGACTGGACAGAATGAGTGGATCAGGACTGACAGAAATGAAGCTGATTTCAGCATCTACAGCACAACTCGACCCACGAGGATTTGTCTCAGTCTCTTCACTGTTTTCTCTAGCAGTGGATTTATAGGTTCAAAACTATTGTACATTAAAGACTTTTTCATTTCTGTCCTCTAAAAATCCAGTATCATCATATTTATGTAACATCTGTTGTATAACAAGTGAACAAAATAAAACTACACTGAATAAAATTATAAACAACACTTTTGCCCCATTTTTCATGAGCTGAACTCAAAGATCTAAGACTTTTTCTATGTACACAAAAGGCCTATTTCTCTCAAATATTGTTCACAAATCTGTCTAAATCTGTGTTAGTGAGCACTTCTTGATATGCCACAGCTGTGAGGTGGATGGAGATGCTGATTAGACAGCATGATTATTGCACAGGTGTGCCTTAGGCTGGCCACAATAAAAGGCTACTCTAAAATGTGTGATATAATCAGGTCCCTAGTGCATCTACCAACACAGTTACTGGGTTAATCTTTCACATTTTCTGTTTTGGTAAACCAACGCGTCAGATTTCACTCCCTCTGTGAATAGTGAATTCTCATTATAATATTTTTATTACAATATTACCGCCCCTTAATCTGCACGTTTCCACCCACAGCGCCTCATTTTGAGGTGTACCAGACAACAGTGTACCAGTTCTAATGCCATGGCGAAAGTTGAAGAAAAGCACTTGTCTTTGGCTGCACAGATGAGCACAGAACACTGTTTAGAGTCCCAGCCTCAGAGGAGACAAGAGAGCAGAGGATTTATTACTTCATTTACTGCGTATTACGCTGCTGCCACACAGATCTAATAAACATGCAGTTTCTTTCCCTTCACAGATCCTAACCCTACCTTCACGGATATAACGGACTGTTTTTTTTTTTGAAAATGAAGCTAGTTTTAATGTTATAAATGTATTATGCAACTTATTGTTCTTAATATTTGTTGTCAAGACAATGGTTCTATATTTTTGCTGTTATGTGAAATGTTTTGTGCTCTATGATTGTGTTACTATTTATTTTTTGGTGAAACTCACTGTTTAACGGTTGCTGTTGCTAGAGTGCGTCATGTATGAGGAATAGATTTTAGTGTATAAATAGATCAACCTCTCTATAGAACACTGTGATGGCTAAGGCCACACTTGGTACATATTTTATTTCAATTGGTTTATTTTTATTGTTTGTCTGCTTGTTTATAAATTGGTGTATTTACTTTAGTTTTTCTTTTATTTACCCAAAATATTTTGTGTTAGAGGTGTAGGTTGACTCTTTATGCTAGTATTAAAAGAACTAAGAGCACGCTAGTGATGGAATAAAATCACAACTACACAGAAATGGGTTTAAATTTATTTAATTATTTGAATTGTTTATCTCACCCGTGGTTCAGCCGGGATCCATGACTGCAGCCTGGAGCAAAGGCCTGGTATCAAACGAGCGCGGCATTTCCTGATGTCCTTTATATTTTTTGTTAGGAATTATGGGAAATGTAGTTTGGGGAACCGTTTGGGTTTGGGGTTTGTTTGGATGTTATGTATAAAGTCTATTTTTGTGTTTTAGTTTATTTCTGTTATTGTTTTGTTGAATGTAATTTCATAAGTGTATAAAGTTTATTTGTATATATTACATTAATTTTGTTTATGATGTACTAAATTTGTGAATTAAGATCCTGTGAGACCCCCTGTAATTATAAAATGGTTTGGTCTGATTTGTTAAAAGGGGTTCAGTTTTCGATGGCCGGGGCAGTTCTGGTGAGGGATCCCTGGAGAAACATCTAAGGCCCAGAGCTCAGTTGTACTGATAGTTCATTCGTTCGTTATTCTGTGTATGAGTGAGTTCCCATTTTTTCTGCACCATTGGGGGCAGAATATGGGGCAGTGAATAAAAATGGAGATTTTGAAAACTCGATGATCGTCTCCTGGAAATTTATGACAGAACCCTGACAAACACTCTATAGAAACCACTGACTGATCTCTCAGAAGCTCAGTGTGTGGCTGGTACCTGTGGTGCTGGTCTGGGCTGACGGTGCTTTAGTGCTGCTGCTGCTGGTAGTGGTGGCGCTGACGGTGGAGTTCCTGCCGCCCGTCACACCGATCTGCAGCGTGTCCAGATCCGACTGCAGCTGAAGCCCGATCCACTCCTGTATCTGTGCTGCGCTTTCATACGTCTTCAGATCGGCCACATTCACACCCAACAGACTCTTCACCTCAGGCACGATCAGCACCTGCACACAAACACAGCAGCGCATCAGCATTCACGAACATAACACACCTACAGATGAGGACGAGCAGACCGTTAGCTGGAGAGAAAAGCCCACGAACCACCACTGAGTTCAGAGTCTGTTCTCATGATTGAAATGAATGATTGACAGGAGACTCACGTTGATGACGCTCTGCTTCAGACTCATGAATGTGAGCACGTCCATGTTCACACTGGAGTTCACAAGAGTACGAACGAACGTCACATCAGCACCACCTGCAAACACACACACACACAGAAGATCAGCCTGACAGCAGCAGTGTGATGCATATGTGTGTCTGTGAGTGTGTGTGTTGTTACCGAGGTAGTTCTGCAGCAGCTGGTATGTCGTGATGCTGACAGTGTTTGTACTGCGTGTGTTTGTAGCGTTGAATGCGTTCTGAGCGATACTGAACAGAACAGACTTCTTCTCTGAGCTGCAGCTGGTCAAAGAGAAAGCAGAAGCTCGCCTGCAAACACACACACACACACATTTAGTTTCTAAATCTTAAAAACACACAGCCACAAACTTGTCTATATGGAGATGTACTTCTATTATTTCCATATAGAGCTAGTTATAAATATTACAATCTAACCCTGACAGAAAAACTCCAGCAATTTTTTATTTTTTAACTTAACTTTTTTTTTTTTAAATGAGGGCGTCCCCAAAATGAGGTTTTGAGAGATTTTGTCCAGTTTATCTGAATGATGAGTACAAATTAGTCCCCAAGACATGGTTAAATTGGTGTGTTTGTGTACTCACTCCACGCTGGCGGCCGTGATGCTGTTCAGCACACTCGTGTTCAGCGCACACAGGTTCGTTCCTCCCAGCGCGTTCAGCTCGTTAGTGCCGAGGGTGTTTCCATTCACACTCAGATACTTACTGACCAGCAGCTGGACCTGAGAGAGACACACACAACAGCACACTGAAGTACTGTACACCAGAGGTGGAAAGTAACGAATTACATGTACTCGCGTTACTGTAATTAAAAAGTAGAAGTACACAAAAAAGCTACTCAAGTAAAAGTAAAATTACAGATTAAAAAAATTACTTTAAGTATATTTTGCTTGAAGTATTGTACTTTGCTACATTTTTAAAACACATTAATTACTGAGTAAAAAAAAAAAAAAAAATCCCTCCCTGGAAACTAATGCAGTAAATAAAGGGCAGGAGAACAAACTGGTGCTAAAATCAGAAAAAGACAAAGACGGACAAGACAGGCGTTAATGGTGCAAACCCAGCTGAAAACCAAACCCCGTCGTATTCTGCTGAAGCTGAACTCGAAGGAAATGAAGTGCATAATAGTGCATAAACATGGCCAGGAGTTCAGTGTAAGCTGTTTGCCTAGGGAAACCAAACTAGCAGCTTATAAATATCGACATCAACCCTTCGCAAGCATGTAGAGGTAAGTATAAATACTTGCATCATTGCATTGGTGGTTAAAATGAAGCTTTGGCAGTTTAGCAAAAGGTTTTGCTCAAATTAGCCAAAAAGACAGTGGTGCAAGGGTATGCGATATATCGTCTGCGATAATATCATAATTGTTGTTCTAACGATGTGCAATTTGACATTATCAGTATTTAGCCAAAAACCAAACAAAACACTCCTAAAGAGTGCCTGAAGTCTAGTAGACCAGTGCGTGCGCATTTAGACTGCGTTCTTTCACTGCGTGAGTCAGTGTGTTAAAATGCATTTAAAATGATCACGGAATATTTATATCATTTCATATAGTAAATCAATATCACACGAAGAGTGCCGTTTTTCTCCAAAAATCAGCATGATTACATATAAATTTTTTTCTTCATTACAACAATTCAATAAACAAGAAGTTAATTAAGAGACTTGCGTTTTAGTCACCATATTGCCTGTTTTAGCTCTACTTCGATAACAAAAATAACCCCAAACACAGCCACAGCACTATTTTGCGTCTCTGAGCAACATGAGGGTGTTTCCCAAATGTCTTATTATTCTAAATAACTGATTCCTTTAATTAAAAACAACTAGTTTGAGCTTTATAGGCCTGTCCCAGGGGTGTCAAACTCAGTTCCTGGAGGGCCGCAGTCCTGGAGAGTTTAGTTCCAACACACATACCATGTAGTTTTCAAATAAGCCTAAATGATTAGATTAGCTGGATCAGATGTGTGTAATTAGGGTTATATCTATACTGTGTATGGCTGTGGCCCTCCAGGAACTGAGTTTGACACCCACTGTTAACAAGTAATTTTTACTCTGAGTTAATTTTAAATGAGCTACTTTTTACTTTTACTTGAGTAGATTTTTAGACTGGTACTTTTACTTGTACTTAAGTAAAAGTACCATTACATTAATTAAATTTTACTTGAGTAAAATATTTTCGTACTCTTTCCACCTCTGCTGTACACTCACCCACACACACACACACACACACACAGTACCATCTCTGCGTCCCAGTCTCCGTTGCGTTGGTTCATCAGAGACCAGAGCGTGTCGATCTTCGTCACGTTCCACTTTCTGACGTCATCGGGTGTGGCCGCACGGGAGGCGGGGCCTAAAACCTGCAGCACCCCATCAGACAGTCCGCCCGGATACGCCTGAGGGGCGGGACACACACATGTCTCTATGGCAACACTGTGATTGACAGCAGGTACAGCAGTGCTCAGGAGTGTGTTTTACCTGGTTGAGTTTGTCCAGGACAATCCGCTGGTAGCTCCTTTCGTAAACTCGATCGGTCACCGCCTCCAGGTTGTCCTTCAGCGTTTGGACGCTCAAACAGGCGTTAAACTGCAGCACGTCGTACGCAAACGGAAACATGTCACTGTACACCTGAGTCTGCTGGATCTGTCCCACAGTGCATGCTGTTTCTACAGGAACACACGGATACAGCTTCAAATATATCATACATGCTCATTTAATTAAATAAAAAACAAAATGTATCAAGGTTTCCTCAAAAATATTGGGCAGCACAACTGTTTTCAACATTGCTAATAATCAGCAGCAAATCAGCATATTAGAATGATTTCTGAAGAATCATGGGACACTGAAGACCAGGGGTGTCACGATTAATCAAACTCTTTAACTTTTTAACAGCAGATGGTGCTCGAACACTCAACAAAGAAGGGTGCTTGTGTGTTCATCTAAGTGGTTAAATGTACTTGCACCTTAACTTTTATGCTTTTATGACGCAGGATTAATGGAAACACAGCCCACTGTGAACTCTCTTGTAATTCACTTCAACCTTTTCAAACTTTACGAATGCTTATTTTAGGTTGAAGTGGTGTGTGTGTAAGGAGCTGGAAGCAAGCAGAATACAGCTGTTTCTAAAGCACGCAGTGCCATCTGCTGTTAAACACTAAACTCAGAATCCATGCAAGAGAGAATCACCAGCAGATTTATCGTGACCCTACTGAAGACTGGAGTAACGAAGCTGAAAATTCAGATTTGATCACAGCAATAAATTACATTTTGACAGATATTCACATAAAAAAAAAAATTGTAATAATATTTCACTGTATATTTGATCAGTTAAATGCAGCCTTGGTGAGCAGACTCTTTCAGAAACATTGAAACATCTGACCGACCCCAAACATTAGTGTAACAGCGGTTCTGCGGTGTTTCTGCAGTGATCCTCACCAGCAGATCTCTTGATTCTGACTCGTGAGATTTTGTTGACCTCGTTCATCATGTTGAGGAGCTTCATCTCTGAAGCTTTATCATTCTTCTTCAGGTCACGAATGAAGGTCTTCAGAAACCTCTGCTTGTTGGCCTGACAAACACACACAGAGAGTTATGGCTGGAACACACACACACACACACACACAGCCCTTTGTTCCTGTCACTGGAGCGGTTCCTGCGGTCGCACCTGTGAGAATTTGCTCCAGATGTTGGCGGTGAGGTACAGCGGCAGGAGGCCCAGGTTCTCCAGCGTGGTTCTGTCCCAGCTGCCTGAGGGTCTGAGAGGAAGGTCTGGTGTCAGTCAGAGCTCGTATAACGCACAGGAGATCCGTGTGACATACGTGTGTGTGTGAGTGAGTTTGTACCCGTAGCTGGTGTTTCCTCCCAGCAGGACGCTCTCCAGCGCAGAGATCTGCTGAGCCGACAGATCCACACACTGCTTGAGTTTCTCCAGCACATACGAGTCCGAGCTCTGGATGTAATCACCGCTCAGAAAACAGCACATGCTGCCCAAAACATCCAGCTGATCCCGGCTGATCCTGAAGCCTGAGATTCCCTGAAACAGACCAAACACCACAGCAGCATAAAATTTCTCCATTTAAACATTTGTTGTGTTATCTACTGTATGTTCTATTGTGAATAAAATATTGGCTCATGTGATTTGAAAGTCTTTTAGTTTTCATTTTATTAAAAAAAAAAAAAAATTGTATATATATATATATATATATATATAAAATCTCATACATTTTAACACTTAACAATAAAGTCCCATTAGTGAACATTTGATAATGCATTAACTAACCATGAGCAGTACATTGGTAACTGTTCATAGTTAGCTCAGCTCAGGTCCATTAAGTAATATTAACAGATACAACTTTTGATTTTAATAAAAGTTTTAATATTACTAAATGTTAATATTAACATGAACTAAGATTAATAAACGTTTTGGAAGTATTTTTCATAATTAGTTAATGTTAACTACTATTTTTCATAGTTAATAACAACAGCATAATGTTTTGAGTGCAGAAATCTGACCTGCTTCATTAAAATGTGTCTCACCAACATGCATCATATTTAAATGCATATGCATATTTTAGTTTAAATGCACATATGAATGCACAGGAATTGTATATGCATTTCAAACACATAAATGTTAAATGTAAGCTCAAATCTTTTTCTGAGTGCATTAATGAATCTAAAAACTTTGTTTTGATTACCAGACAGTCCCTGGCGTTGTTGAACAGCGTCTGCTTCTTGAAGGACAGTGTGCTGGACAGAACAGAGAAGCTGGCCGTTCCCAGAGAGGAGAAATACGAGCGGCACAGAGATCTGTTGATCATCGAGTAGCTGAAACACAGACAAACAAACACATGACGATCTTCATGAACTCCCTGTCCCTGAGACTGACGGCATGAGTGTGTGTTTGTGCTTCAGACGCACTTGTAATAGACGAGCACTTCAGCGGGATACTGGGAGAAGGCGGCGAGATCGGCGCTCTTGATGTAGTGATACATGCAGGTCAGCTGAAGGAGAAACACACACACAAACACGCTCACACTCGTCACACTGATTCTCCTGCACATCATCAAAACAATTACTCAGTAAGATATTAAACTTGCTATATTCAAAGATGCAAACCAGCCTATTAATTCTACTGTATTATATTTGATGCATTCAATTCAAGACGGTCATGCTCAAAATTTGCGGTTAAACATGTTTAACACAATCTACTCCATGTCTTCTGTCGTCTGATTAATAGTTTAGTTTTTTTTTTTATCCGGTAAAAGCTCTTTCAGTGTAATTGTACAAACGCTTCACGTGTCTTTTTGCTGTCAAATCTTGACTGATTTTTATCATCAGAATAACTTTGATTCTGACATCAGCATTAACGATGGATCTGATGGATCTGATGGATCTGATGGATCTGGTGATGTTTTGTGGATGTTGAATTTGAAAATACCAGCATTGGAAAATGATACTGGTCAATATTTTTCTTGAATAAATGATGAAGCTGAAGGGTCTGATGCGGACCAGAGCAGATTGATCAAAGTCTGGTTTTTTAAGGTTTCATGAAGCTCTGCAGAATGTGGATCATAGTGTGCTTGTTCACCTGTGACTCCTGCAGGACGAGCGTCTGATTGGCTCGTCGTTTGCAGCCGCGGATCAGATTCATGACTTTACTAGAGCTGAAGCTCTGGATTCGTGAACAGGTGAAGCCCTGCAGCACCTGGAAAGACATGCTACACACACACACACAGACACACACACATTAACATGGTCAAAACTACAACATCTAATCTGACTAATAAAACTCTTCACTCACTCCTCCGGGTTGCTGAACTGCGCAGCAACGGTTTCAAAGATCAAAACGGCCTGAGAGGAAGAGAAATTCAACCATGTCATTATTATCATTTAACATATAATAATGACATTTGGGCTTATTATGTAGATGCCTCCAGCACCTGCTCGTGTTTCCATTTCTTCTGGTTGACGGTCTGCGCAGCCGCAGATGATGACGACACGCCCAGCAGGAAGACGCGTGGGATTTCTGTGGCCATGAGGTCAGGAACGTTTGTGATGACGCTGTCGGACGAGCTGCTGACAGAGATGATCTAAAGAGAGACGGAGAGAGAGAGACGTCACGAGACGAGGCTGAGACCAAGCGGAGACGTGTGAATGTGAGCGAGAGTTACCTGGCTGACGATGGTCTGCTGGACGATAACAGGTGCGCCGATGACGTTGGTCACGAACAATTCAGATTTAATTGCCTCAAGAAAGATATTTCCCGAGATTAGGCTGATGATTGATGTCTGAACACCGATGATCAGCGAACCCAAGTTCTGCAGACTGGCCACACTATTAATCTGCCACAGACACACGTGTGTTAGTACATCTAAACTATACAGACATAAGCGAATCAAACTGTACAAAGGAGTCAATGAATCACTGGTTTGTTCAACAATACTGATTCATTCCAGAATGAAACGAGCAACTGTCTTTCTATTCAATTAATCATTGATTCAACTAATTAGTTCAACAACACTGATTCAATCAGGACTGAAACAACTGACAGTCTTTATGAATAAATTACTGATTCAACAACATGTTCAACAACAGCAATACATTTCAGGAAGAAAATTCTTTGAGATTTAGTGAATCTTTCATTCAAACATTTTGTCCAACAACACTGAGTCAATCAGGACTGAAATAAGTGACTGTGTTTATGAATTAATCATTGATTCAATAATACATGTTCAACACTATTAAAGGGATAGTTCACCCAAAAATGAAAATTCTGTCATTAATTACTCACCTTCATGTCGTTCCAAACCCGTAAGATCTTTGTTCATCTTCCAAACACAAATTGCGATATTTTTAATGCATTCTGAGAGCTATCTGACCCTCCATAGACAGCAAAGATCTTAACACGATCAAGGCTCAGAAACGTAGCAAAGATCTCAGTAAAATAATCCATGTGACATCAGGGGTTCTTTTACGAAGCTACACAAATACTTTGTGTGCAAAGAACACAAAAATAGCGACTTTATTCAAGAATTCATCTCCTCTGCCTCACCCTATAATGCCATTATGGACGGTATCACATACATTGACAACTGTGTTGATCGTGTGAGGATCCTTGCTGTCTATGGAGGGTCAGATAGCTCTCAGAATTCATCAAAAACATCTTAATTTGTGTTCTGAAGATGAACGAAGGTCTTACGGGTTTGGAATGACACGAGGGTGAGTAATTAATGACAGAATTTTCATTTTTGGGTGAACTATCCCTTTAATACATTTCAGGAAGAAAAGTCTTTATGATTGAGTGAATCTTTGATTCAAATGATTTGTTCAACAACACTGATTCATTTAGGAATGAAACAAGTGACTGTTTTTAAGAGTGAGTCAATGAATCTTTGATTCAAACCGTTCGTTCAACAACACTGATTCACTCAGGAATGAAGCAGCACTACTGTGTGTTCCTGAGAGGCACATGACGTGTGATTCGGTGGGCTTTGAGAGGTGTTGGTGGTGTGTACCTGGTAAACTCCAGACGACAGCAGGGTCTGGATGATCATCATGGCCTGATCGAGGTTCCAGCCCTCAACGAGTTTAAGCACAGTGAGCGCATCGAGCAGCACGTCCCCTCCGGCGCCGCTGATCTGAGCCGTGCTCAAACCCGTGGACGACTGACCCAGAGCCTCGATGGCGTTCACCGTCAGAACCTCCGCGTTACTCGCCAGAGCCGCCGACACCTGCGCACACACACACACACACACATGGGTTTAGCTCAGACAGAGCTGATTTCTGCTGATAAACACTCCAGCACTCCTGTACATACTTCAGGTAGGACGTCAGTGCAGTTCTGATGGATGCTGGATGAGATGTTCTTCAGCTGCTCCGGACTCAGCTGAAGGAAGGAGCTCGCAGGAGCCAAGCAGCGGAACTTCAGAGGAAGACTATGAATGAACACAAGCAAACGTTAACAAGCCTTGGTTGGTTTACTGGTCTAAACTGATCTAAGTTAGTTGAGATTGTTCAACAGACAAGTGGCCGAGACCATCAAACCAAACCAGCCTTTTCAGCAGCAGAATTTTTCAAATGATAGTATTGTAAATAAGGATTTCCAGTAACTGACTGCCAAACTTCAGACAAAACAACAAAAGTGTGTTATGTGAGATTTAAACTAGCCTTGGTTTGATGAGAGCGGCTCATGATGGATTTAAATGACTTATCATGTACACTCTGAAAAATGAACCTTTAATATCCAATGGAATCTTTCCATCGCACAAAAGATACTTTATAATGGAAAAGGGTTCTGAAACTACACTTCACACTAAGAAAAAATGGCTCTACTAAGAGCTGTTGACAGAAAGGTTCTTTGGGAAACCCAAATGGTTCTTCTTTATGGCATCACTGTGAGATCATCCTTTTGAAACCTTCAGTTTTAAGAGTGTAGTTCAGTAAGAGGCGATTAAGGCTGATTATTGGGAGTGTTGTTAGCGTCTCTCACTAGTAGGCACTGAAGGACGGATTCATCTCGAACAGCAGAGTCACATAGTACTCCAAGACGTCATCAGGAACGCTGATCTGACTGAAGAGCTGCAGGTTCTCCAGGTTCACTAGGAACGGCTGAAAAACAAACTGGTTTTTGAGTTTGGAATGACATGAGGGTGAGTAGAAGATGAACGGATACAAACAACAGAAAACAGATCTGAGTTCTTCAGGTTGACACACCTTAATCGAGCCAAACTTGAGGAGGTCGTCCAGTGTGATGAAGCTCAAGAAGACGGAGATGTAGTCTGCGAACCAGGCGGTGGAGTTGAGATCGGGGTTGGAGGTGTTATAGCATTTCGGAGTTGAATCAGAAGCTGAGAACACAAACACAAATGCAGCTCATCATCAGACAAACGCTCATTATCCCCGCACAGCAGAATCAATCATGCAGTCAGTCAAAGTGACTCACAGGAGTTGAGGTAGACCAGGATGGTGTCGTAGATGTCGCTCTGAGAAAACTCAGCTGCGGTGTAGTTGTATGTAGCCATTGCTGAAACACTAAACAAAGAAGCGCACAAAATCTGCCATCATTAGATGTCTTTAGAGGAAAACTAGTTACATTGAGCAGCTCAGGTTGAGGCCCAAAATGATTATAGTGAAATTTAAGAACAAACTGACATGACATCATTTTGAACAAAATCAGTCCAAAACAAAGTTGATTTGTAGTTTGTTTCTGGAGTTATGAACAAAGTCTTTATGCTACTGAATCACATAGTAGTAAAAGGTACAGTCACATTAACCATAGCTCTGAAATCCATTCATTCTATTAGAAATCGTGGAGTTTCATGTTGGTCACTCAAAATCACCTACGCAAAGCTGCTTGGATTGAAAGGGACTTCTGTGTGAGCCATGCGTCATACATTACTACGCAACTGAGAGTAGACAATGGACTTTTTTGTGTGCAAAATCTCTCCAGAATTTCTGTAATGTGACTGTTCTTTAGGCTTGTATTTGTTGATTCACAATGTACGTGTGGAAAACGAGCTACTCACAACTTCTTGAAGGCGAGACAGGAGGCGTTTCGCATGACGTCTGGAGCGATGAACTGTGAGGTGAGGAGAGGCAGGTACTGAACGAGTCGAAGATCAAACCACTGATTCACCTCAGACTGACTTTCCACCTTCAGAACCTGAGGCCAGACGCAGGACAACACCTGCCGGGCCAAACCGTCGGGCAACAGCGGCTCCTGCGGGACACAGAGACGCTTCTTCATTTACTGCTACCACATCACAGTTAGGACTGTGAACCTGTGCTGCTTTGGTCACTTCACAGTAAATGAGAGTAATTCAGGAGCGGCTAATATACGATTATTATATTATCAAATTTAAATCTAGAGGATTATTACATTAGTTTATGAGTGAAAGATGTCCATACCGTCTGTAAGTACTGGGGCGTTTTTGGGTAAATTCTGAAAAGTGGGCAGATTTGGGTCACATCATCCACAGCATTGGGCCGGTTCAGGAGACTGCTGACCTCCGCTGGGGACATCGACTCCATCAGCTGTGAGACGACACACACGTCAAACAACAGCACAACTTAATATAACTCATTACGAAGAGTTAAAGGTGCGCTTAGTGATCTGGTGCACATTTAACGGTTCTCAACCTATTGACTCCCATTGCCCACAATAGCATTCAGAGGCTCCCCTTTAATCATCTTCCAGATCCATGGTTGAGTAACACCGATTTAAAGAAACTATTATAATCTTCAGCAAGTCGTTCACGGACTCTATATTGGATCAGTAATCGGCAGATGGAGGGGGTGTGATCTCTGACCTCTGGCACGCGAGCCGGCGGCATCAGTGACAGGAAGGTGGTCAGACTGGGGAACTGGAAACTCATGAAGGAGGAGGTCAGGAAAGCGTAGTAGCTCTGGTTAGCATAGCAGCGCAGCGGGGCAGGGCCTGTGGAGATAGAGGGATGATAGGTGAGTGGATGGAGGGATGAACACATGAATAGATGGATGGATGGATGGATGGATGGACACCTGTGAGAGAGCCGAGGATCAGCTGGTAGATCTGATCTTGTGTCTCCGGCTGGAAGGTGGAGCTGGACGAGTTCAACAGCTGAACCCTGGAAGAGCAAACAGCAGTGAGCATGCAGACGGGTTGTGAGTGAGTAAGTGTGTGTGTGTGTGTGAGAGAGAGAGTCTTACGCCTGCTGGCTGATGGGACAGGGTCTCTGCTGGACGACGCTGAAGTAGGACGTCACGTGTTGAACGGTGATGTTGGCTACGAAGGAAGGCAGTATGTTCAGGATCCAGATCTGCAGATCAGAGTCTGGTAAGGTGGTCAGATTGGCCCTGTCAAACACCTGCTGCAGAAACGCCTCCTGCACGGGGGACGGGAGAACCACGCTCTGCATCTGACAGACACAGATCACAGCCAATCAGAACACAGACACACCTCAGACGGCCAATCAGAACACAAATACACCTCAGACAGCCAATCACAACACAGATACTCCACAAATGGCCAATCAGAACACAGATACACCTCCGATGACCAATCAGAACTAGGACTTCAAATAAATGATTCTTTTTTAAATGATTAATCAGACAGTTGTTTCTGTGAATAATCAATTTAGTGAGTAAAAGGCCAAATTTTACTTTGATTTGTTGGAGAGAAAAACATAATTCCACATTTATGCACCACAAACTAACAATTACTTTAATAATCGATTAATTGACCAGTTGCATCTGTGAATAATCTATTAATTGGATAAAAAAAGACAGATTTTATTTTCTTTATGTTATTGGGGAAAACATGTTATTCCACATTCATACAGCACAAATTATGATTATGACGATTATGAGGTTTCTTTTTGATAACCGATTAATCAGCCAATTGGAACCCAGATACACCACATGCAGCCAATCAGAGAGAAGAGCAGAGCATCTGAGCTGTGACTGGCTGAGAGTATGTTGATGAATAGTATGTGTTAGGTGTGTGTGTGTGTGTGTGTGTGTGTGTGTGTGTCACCTGTAACGTAGTGGAGAGTGATGAGAAGAACGCAGTGAACTGAGCGTCCGGCACGTAGAGCAGCAGATTGTTGACCGCAGCGGCGCTGGACAGGAATCCAGGAGAGCTGGACACCTCCACTAACTGCCTCAAGCTCAGCAGACCCAGAGTGTCAACTGCACAAACACAGAGGAACACGTCAACACACGCATCTGTACACACTACGTGTGTGTGTGTGTGTGTGTGTGTGTGAGTGTGTTCGTACCACACTGAAGCTGGGGTTGAGCGTCTGCAGGTCAGTGACTGTGGTAAGAGCAGAGAAATGTCCAAAGCTGCTGATCAGCCAATCACCGCTGCTCTGAGAGACGTTCACACACCCTAAACACAGATCAACACAGCTGAGCATTCGCTACAAACCTGGTGTGTGTGTGTGTGTGTGTGCGTGCGTGCGTGCGTGCGTGTCCGTCCAACCAACCAACCAACCTGCAGTGCTGTTCTGAGAGAGGAAGACTTTGATGAAGTCGACGTAGACATTAGCTTGTGTGTCAGTGGACATGATGTCAAAACTCTGACTGAAGCTCCCAACACTGTGAAAGAGACCAAACCTCAGAGCTGTGTCAACATATGACGTGTGTGTATAGTGTGTGTGTGTGAAACTCACACGCTCCTGTAGGTGTCACAGCTGAAGTCTCTGGTGGACAGACAGGACAGGAACATCTCGGAGGCGTGGGGTAAAAATGGGCGGAGCCTAGAATTAAACCAGCGCTGGACGAACGAATCATCTTTCAGATTGGTGGAGCTGAAGGAGCTCAGAGTGACCTCTCCAATCACATTCAAGAATGACACTGCAGGGCGGGACTTATTCAGCCTCTGATGGAGACACACAGTTCAATGTTACTTTCTTGTCTCCTGCACTGTGTATAAGTGGACAGCGGTGAGTGTGTTGTCGTGTACCGTGATGGCGAGCAGGTCGAGCGCTGGACCCAGCACAGGGTTGACCTTCTGCGTGAAGAGCTTCCACGTCTCCTCGGACACGTTCTCATTCCTGCTGAGACCGCATGACAACACTGTCGCTAGGTCCTGTGAGCTCAGATCTGTCAACTGAACACACACACACACTAAACACATGTTTACAGAGACGGAGTGTGTGTTCACACGTCTGTGTATGGTGTGTTTCACGTACCCCTGCACAAGCGTACTGTGTGATGCCGAATTCACAGAGCCGACTGCCATCATGAGACGAGCCGAGATACGCCGACAGAGCAGAACTGAACACACACACACACACACACACACTTATGAGTATGACAGAAACACCTCAACCGGCCAATCAGAACACTGATACTCCACACGTGGCCAATCAGATTTAGCGCTGAAACTAGAGATTATTTTGATAATCAATTAATCAGCTTATCATTTCTTTAAATAATCAGTTGAAAGTTTGTCTGTTTGAGATCTAAAATCATATTGAAGGTGTTTTCACCTGTTGACGCTCCCGCACACTGTCGTTTCTGAGAGAGAGAGAGAGAGAGAGAGTCAGCTCACATAGCACATGATTACAGACAGATATAACCAAACAGAGACGATCACTAACCGTTCACTGGTGTGGCGCCACACTGGAGGAGACAGAAGAGACACACGTGAGCATCACACGAGCTTACATCATCAGCATACTTTTAAAAAGAGTACTTATTATGCAAATAATACAATTCAAATAATACACTCAAGCGCAAAGGGAATGTAATATTTTCAGACACTTACCTGCAGGTTATTTCCAATGCATTACAGTTGAACTATTTTTTGACCCACTTAAGTACATCTTTATAGAGTATGTAGTTTCATTATTACTTTCACTGTCTTTGAAATATGGTTAAAGTACTGCTGAATTTATGATCAACTAAATACACTTTAATGTCATTTTGTATATCATGTATTTAAATATAGTTGTAATGATGAAGTAGTTATTAAATAACACAAAAATTATAATCAAGTACTTTACATGTGCTCTAGTATGTTAGTCAACACATCAAAATAAGTGTACTTCTTTAAAGCATGACAAAAGATTATTAAACCATAATGTTTTGAAATGCACTTTTAAATGTACTGAAAGTTTGTTTACAAATTAAAAGTTTAAAAGTGTACTTAAGTGTGTCGAGAAACATGGTCATGAAAGCATCTCTGTTTAAGTACAGTTGTTTTTGTTTGTTTTTAAATAGACTTTTAAGATCTGAAGTACACTACAACTGCACAATCAATACAATTAAGCGCACGTCTTTTTCCCCAGGCACCGTCGACACTCACCTGTCTGCTGGAGCTCACACAACCTGAGACACAGAGAGAGAGACACTCATGAGTGTGTGTGTGTGTGTGCGTCTTAAAACAAACGTCTCATAATAGTCAAAGTGCTCTGGACTCACCCTGCGGCACGTTCTGAAGAAGAGCTGATTTACTCCTCAGAATCACTGACTCCAGGTCCACCGGCACGCTGACCATCAGATGATCCAGACGGTGGAAACTAGCCAACAGATGGACAGACGCGTGAGCATGAGACCGTGAGATTCAGCACATGAAACACATTCAGAGCATGACGAGACTCACATGATCTGATATGACGCGCAGGAGACGTTCCTCTGTCAGAAAGAAGCACATCCGGGGGTCAATGGTGGGACAGCAATGAGAAACAGATGCAAAAGTGCACTGAAAAACTCCTTTACCGTCTTTGATGACTCCACCATGATGGGAAGCGTGGACACGATCCTCTCTCTCTGTGGAGATGCGGTCAGGTGATCGAACACGGCATTGATGACCACACTTTTCTCTGGAAGACCAGGAACATCATCAAACATCAGGCCGACCAGCTGCTCTGGAGAGAGATACAGCAGGCCGCTCATCTGGAAACAGAGAAGAAACCAAGTTAAAACTTCAAGAACACTTCCTCAGGTTTTTCAGTAAAATACCTTGAGAAGCAAAACTGTGGAAGACACTGTATCCTGTTCTGAGACCATCTAGAATTACATTTCTTGTGTTAAAGTCTGCATTCAAGGTAGATTCACATCATTTTCTAAATGCAGATCTTATTGTGAACAATTTGTTTGTACATGTGTTCATTTTCTTATGAATACAGTATTGTTTAATGAGAATGTCATAACTGGACCTTCCAGTGAAACGTCAGATTTCTCCATTCATTTAATCCACTTAAACTCCTCCCCTTTCTTACAATCTCCTGCATGCTTCAGATCCGCCTACATTTTGGAGAGCCACGCCCACATCTAAACACACAATCAGCAACTGATGCACAGAATCAAGCCCCGCCTTAAACTCCGACCGCAAGCTCATGCTCATCTAAGTTTGAGAGCCACGCCCACATCAGCGTATCAGTTTATGCTTAAAAAAATAATGTATCTTACTCAGTTTTGCTTCTCAGGTAACACTACCATGTTTTAGAGTGAATCCTGATGAATGCAGAGACTGTTTGTGCTGTGAATGTGTTTTAGTGACTGTACCGGGTTGAACTGCGGGTTGAGCGAGATCAGCTGATTCAGAGGAACGAGAGCAGAGAACTGGCCGAAGTTACTGATGAGCCACTGAGAGCTGTCGTTGGACACGCACACCGCACCTGAACACACACACACACACACACACACACATCACAGCAATACAGTGTTATTAATGAGCTGATCTGACCTGGACAGAGGAGCGTCGGTTCAGTACCTGCTCTCGAGAGCAACGGGATGATGAAGTGTGACACGGCTGTTCGGCGCTGAAAGTCAGTCATGTGGAGAAATCCTGCATCGAACGCTCCAACCCTTCATCACACACACACACACACGCATGTCAATATCATATCACTCAGACTCCTAAACTAAACTGCTTCACTGATACTCAAATCCATCAAACACTGAGATATTCACACACTGCTCACTCAGTATTTTTGACTGGTTTTGAATATTTCAAGAGAAAGTGAGGAAGATCTGGGCCGTTTACACTGTCTGGAAGCTCTGGCAGCTGAAGTTCTGGCTGCGCAGGCACTGCAGGAAGGTCCCGGATGCCCTCGGCAGGAACGGCCGCAGGTGTTCATCGAGCCACTGAGCGACGGCGCTCTCATCCGAGTCTGTCCAGCCGAAGCTCCCGCAGGACGTCCAGAACCACTGAAGCAGAGCTGCTGCTCCACCACACCGACTGCACACAGAAGATCATCAGCACCAGCAATAGAATCAAACACCGTTACATAGAGGGGTTCAACATACAATCTCTGTTCATGATTCAGAATGAATAAATGCAGGATTTCTGTGCACAGTTCTGTTTACAATCACTTTTGAAGCAGTGATAACATGTTCTATAGACTGAATGATTCTGAATCTGTTATTTTAATGTCATAGATATACTATTAAAGTTTTTAGTAATATTTTGAATTTGTTTTTATAGTTTCGGTTTTCCTTTTAATTGTAATTTAGTAAAGTTTACTGTTTGTTGTGTGTTTATGTAATTTAATTAAATTTTTTTTTTTTGCTATTCATTTTTATTTTTATTTATTTTTCTACTTCAAGTAAAACTAAAATAAGATGTCACCCGATCAACTGGTCCGTGTACTTTTGCGTCCATTCATTTTTCGTTTTTTAACCCAGAAATGAAATACGGAAAATGCGGTTTCTTCTATAATGGTTCAAACTCTGATGAACAGAATAAGCAGGAACAAACTAATTTTCATTATTCAAAATTCCTATTTCATTAAAAATCCCAAAAATGATATAAAGTATAAAGTAAATGCTAAGTTTAATTTCTACCTTTTTTGAGTGTTTCTATACAGACGCACCCTCTCACTGACATAGCTACCATAACTGCTTTATGAAAACATTTAGCTTCAATATTTTTATGATCTTAATAATTTTTCATGCCTGAAAACATGTATGAAATACACATTAGATAGCCCATTTCTTTGCAAATAACTGTATCCTGGACAAGTTCTACAGGAGGGAACGAAACGAAAGCAAGAGAAGGTCAGTTAAAGCAAAGACAAGGGACATTGGTTAAAGCTAGAAATAAGATAACTGACATTTTATGTTGATTTCCTGAGTGGCCATGCTTTTAGTTCAGTTCAGCCCCCGTGATTTCTACCGAGGGGGAATGCTAGAGCCCTGCATTTCAGCTCGGGCCCGACGGCCCCCTACTTTTTTACGCCTCTAGGGCCGGGCTTCAATCGGGCCAATTTTCAGGTCATAGTTCAGACGCGGGCCGGGCCTCGGGCCTGTTTTAGGCTCCTCCTTATTTTTATATTTTAGACATCCATCAACTAGTGATGAAAAAAATTGCCGCGCTGGTGGAAACAACACGAGACCGTGCCGCGACTGTGAAGAGCGGCTCGACGGTGTTTAGAGTCCCGCAGCAGCAGCTGAAGAGTTCTGCGTTCACACGCAATATGCTGAAGCTTGCCGCAAAGCCCCAGCATAATGAATGTGTCCGGGGGAAATAGTAAGGAGATATTTGAATTATTTACTAATAAAGTGTTTTCTGAGTCAGAGTCGCAAAGATGAAGATGATGATCCTGACTCGACATCTCCTCATTAGACGCGCATTTAGAGAGAAGTGCATCTTCATGGATTATGATGAAAGAGTTTTTGTTATCGATTTGATTTATTTCGTTAAATAGCAATTTAAAGCTTTCTATATATAGATATATTTATCATGTCTGTGAGGCATGTAGCCAATTCTCTGACTTTCGGTTCATTTTTGTGAAGCGCTCCTGTTCAAGAGGAGACCCCAGTCAACACGTGAGGTCACGGGATGATCACAGTGACATCACACCATTCTCATACGGTGATCCTCACAGTGTGAGTAATATATGAGCTCATTGTGAACTCAAAATGTTGAGCAGGTTGAGAGGAGGCAGTTCAAATATCAGTCACCGGGGGTACATTCTACTTCCTGTTTCTCAACACTAACACAGTGATATCACAGATATCACATGATGAGCTCATGAGTGCACGCCCAGCTAACAGATTTCTGTTATAAGAACCTTCTCCAAACATACAACTGACTTCCAGACACAGCCTTAGATGAAATCAACTGAAATAAAAGAAGACATTAAATCTCTCATGATCTCAGCAGAGAACTGCTCCACTCATTACTAACCAGACTGACTTTATTTCTGATATCTACAAAAGCGCTTATTGAGAATTAGATGTTTTATTGTTTCGTTTGATGTTACCATCAAAGTGAGTAGTGTTTGCTTTAGTTGGGCTCTTGACCCTTGACTTTATAACATTATATTTTTTTGGGCTGCTGTAACTGTGTTTGTTATGGCAAGGAATACCAAAAAGAGACTGCAACCAGGTGATATTGATTTGTTGTTGATAACAACACAATCGTCACCTAGATTCAGCATGCAGTCTTTGTGAAGTGTTATAAATCTGAATGTTTTAATTATAACAGCTTTTTGATTATACAGTATAGGGTTAAACCATGTAATAATTTATGAATGATTTTAGAAGCATAAGTCATAAACATTTTGATCTATGGTGTCATTTAAACACAAAGAGAGACATCAAGAATCGGTGTATGAGTCTCAACAATCGTGACAATCAAAAGCTTCGTGCTGCAGTGCATGCTGGGTATCTAGTCTCTGTGCAGTGAGTGCACTTTGACCTCACATTAGTATGAGCACACAGTGAGGGCGCTGTGAGGTTACACTTTTAGCTCTCTGTTACCTCACATTGTGACCTCATCACGAGTATCCTGTGAGATCATGGTGACATCGCTGTGAGATCAAATTGTTGACTGGGACGGCAGAAAGCGCATGATTGTTTTCTTAAAAGCACGACGTTTTCTTGATATTGTGAGTGCACACAAATAAAAGTAGACCCTTTACAGTTCCAAATGATGTATTACTCTTACCTTTATGAGCAAAAAATTACGGCATAAGTTGTTTCCATTGAAAAAAATGCAATTTATTTGCGCTGGCGCCTCCATGTCCTGCGCTTTAACTTCCACTCTCCGCACAAACTATTGGATGCAGCGCACATTTATCTAGGTTTAATGTTTAAACATTGTTGTATGCTTGAACTGTTTCAGTAGGCTATATCTATAGATTTTATTTTAGGCAAGTCGTGATGATTTGAAAAGGCTATATTGATCAAATACAGGCTATGATCGGTCTGCCGGTCCGCCGCTGGCCGCTTGGTCGTTACTTTAAGAAAGAAAAAAATATTATTTAACGAACAAAAAAAAAAAAAGAAAAAATACTCCAAATGTTTTTCTAAATGAACTTAGCCTAATAAAAAAACGAAACAAAATATAATCACTTTCCCTTTACATATAAAACTGAACTATTTTAATAGCTGAAACAGTAGGCTAATCTGATTTGGGAGAAGGGGGGAAAAAAGACAATGATTTCAGATTTTCAAATGATTTCAGAAGCACCCTCAGTGATTTGATTTAAGAACCAGGCCTGCCTGTATCTGTATATTTCTATATTTACCCCATATATTAAACCGTGTGTAGAGCTCTAACACGATACTGTACTTTGAGCAACCATGCATGGTCCTCTCCGATACCGTGACCCAGATAGCACACAACATTTTGACAAAATTATATCCCAGTATATAATTTCATGATGATAATGTTCCCAAGATTCTGCTATGTCTATTTTAAAAATCATATTTGTATTAAGTCTCTACATTGTTCCAAAGATGGCTCTAGTTCTCAACTGAACGTGCAGGAGAAGCATTACTAAATTTGGCCAAAGAAAAACTGTTAAAATCGACATTTTTCTATAATTTGTGCAAATGTTTTTTAAAAGTGCAAAAATTCATTTAAAAAAATCTGAAAAGAAGTCAATATTTTACTTTTTCGGGTAACATTTTGTGTGTACAGTTCTAATTTCAGTTTTGGTTTTCAGCATAGCATTTAAAAATACAATAACCGTTCTTTTTTCTTTTTTTTTGGTCTGGGTTAAAAAACGATAAACAAATGGACGCAAAAGTACACGGACCTCAACTACAGTAGGTAAATTTTTTTTAAATATTTTATTTTAGTTTATTTCAATTTTAGTTTTTATTTCGATTTTTAAGTTTTCATATTTTATTTTATTTAAGTTTATTTCAGATAATTTTAGTTATTTTATCATCTCAAGTTAAACTAAAAAAAAAAATTGCTTTGGCGACTACATGAAACATATATGCATTTTTTTATATTTTATTTCAGTTAACATTTATTTTATTTCAAGCAACAAACGTGCGTTTGGTGACACTTTACAAGGTTCCATGAACGATCAAACAAAAGCATTTATTAATCTTAGTTATTGTTAATCTCAACATTTCCTAATACATTTGTAAAATTAAATGTTGGATCTTTTAATATTATTACCTGAACTAACAATGAACAGCTGCAAAGAAAATCAATAAATATTGTAATAAATGTATTGCTCATTGTTAGTTAATGTTATGAAATGAACAAACTACAGTTAACTAATGGGACCTTATTGTAAAATGCTACCATGTTTTTTGTGGTTTTAGATTTAGTTGTAGTTAACTATAATAACCGTGTTCTGAATGAGAAGTGGACACAGACAGGAATGAGTCCGTTTTGTACCTGGTTGGAGAGCTGGATGAGGGCGACGTCCAGCAGGTGTGAGACTCTGGTCAGGAGGAGTTTCCAGCTCTCAGCGGAGCTCGTGTCATCCACAGACAGATGAGAGTCCAGTAGTGTGACCAGATACTCCACACTCACATTCAGCACCTGAACACACACGTGAACACACCTGTTTACACCACCGTTTCACGCCTGATCATAGAGCTGCATTCTGGGAAATAGACTCATGTGTGATTACCGGGGCACACGCGTGTACTATGATATTGAAGTCACACGACAGTCTACTGCTCAAGCACTGCTGTGATGCAGAACTGGACAGAGAGGACACAGTTAGACAAAGCTGGGAAAAACAAAACAGGAACATGAAGCAGAAATCAAAGCTTTACACTACCTGTCCACTCCACTGCACACCCGAGTCTCTGAAACACACACAAACAGAGGAAAACATCAACACATAACTGTACACTCACACATGATCATGAAATAATAGTGATGCTTTGCTCCTAGTGATGAACAGGAATCACTGAATACCGTTAAATGGAGTCACGGGACACTGCAGAAGAAAAGACAAATGCAGCGTTAAATGTACACAACAGACTAAAAGTGTGTTTGGGATTCTGTACAAGCAAAAATTAAAGTAATTCATTTGAAATAAACACACCTCATTCACAACTGGGAGGAGAACGCAGTCTGTAGGAAAGTCAGAAACAGCATTAATAAGGAAGAAGAGAAAAGAAGATAACGGCTGACAGAACACAGATGATAAACCGCTGACCTGCAGGAGCTGTGCGGCTGAACTTATAAACACTCGTCCAGATGATGGGCTCCAGATCACCCGCTCCTGAGCTCAAGATCTGCTCCAGCCTCGTGAAGCTGATTCACATCAGAACAGAATTAGTCAAGAAGATGTGCTCATTAATGCAACTGAATCTGATGGTTATTAATAAACAAACACTTACATTATCTGGTTGGTTTGACAGCTGAATGGACTCTACAAAAGAAAATCAGAAGAACTCATTTATTTCCATTCAGAGAAATATAACTGTAAGCAGCAATAACATGGATGAGCACAGTAGAACAAACATTATAACACAAGAGTGATTGAAAGCTTAATAGCACAATATGATACTACAAAGGGATCAGCTACAGATGAATTACAGAAAGGTTTGTTTGCAACATCAAAACAAAAACAAAACAAACAAAAAAAACCTCAAATCAAAAATGGTGAAATGTATACAAGTACTGGTGTAATTCAATAAAGCATTGTGTTTCTACATCATTGGATCAAAAGATGAGTAAATTTGAGCTGTTGTTTGGCTAAATAAATGTTAAGACTCTCCCAATTGAGGGTGCCAAATTTCAACTGCCTAATATATACACAGTTCTAGAAACTGCCGAAGACCTCCAGCCTAATCACTGAAACACTTCTCACCGCTATGGAGAAAATATACAGCAGGTCAAGAACATCAGGAAGTCTTCGTTTCACAGGAGACACAAGCAGATGATCAAACACTCTATTGATGATGACTTCCTTCTCTGGAAGACCAGGCAGATTATCAGCCATCAGTCCAGCCACCTGCTTTGGAGTGAGATTGTCCAGGGTCTCCAACTAAAGACACACAGAAGAGCAAGAGAATATCAGTGAAGGGTAAAGTGTTGTTGGTGTTATTTTTGTCAATCTTCTTTGATGAAATCACATGTGAAGATGTGAAGACGTACGGGATTAAAGAGTCCGTTGATGGAGAGCAGATCTCTGAGAGACACGAACTGAGAGAACGAGCCAAAGTTCTTCTGCAGCCACTCAGCGCTGTTGTTAGCAGTCGACACACAGCCCGCATCTGACACACAGCACACACAGTAAAATCACCTTCATGAACTCCAGAACCTCCACATGAAGCCTGAAACATCAGTGAACCTCCACCTCACCTGTTGCGTTTCTTCTGAGGAAGGCCAGGATGAAGAAGTCCGCCATGTTTCTTCCTTGGGTCTCATTGACAAGTGTGACCTCTGACAGGCTGAGAAATGTTTGAGAATAAAGTTAAACAAGCATCTTAACAGCTCCTGATAGTCCTGAGCTATTGTTGAGGAAATGCTTCTCTTACATGTGCTGGTAAGTTTGGCAGTTGAGGTTTTTGCTGCTAGTGCACTGCAGTAGGGATGGTGATGCGAACGGTAAAAACGGCTTCAGATATTGACCCAACAACATGCTGATGAAAGTGACGTCACTCCATTGGTCAGGACTGATGCGCTCCAGTCTCAGCTCTCCAATCACATCCAGCACTTGGGACACGACATCACCTCTGATTGGCTGAGACTGATGATGTAATGAGGAGCAATTACTGTCATATTCCCAGTCAATCTTCCAGTGAACACTAGAGGAGTGATGTGCAAGACCTATTTACCATATTTGCCGCTGTGCTGGAGAAGATGACGAGGGCTCCGTCCAGAACATCATTTGCTTTGGTGAAAAGGAGTTTCCAGATCTCCTTGGAGTAACTTCTTCTGCTGGATAGTTGACACTTCAGGAGCCCAGCCAGGCTTTCAGGAGTGAAGCTTGTGATCTACAAACACAGAAGATCTCGTCAGTGGACATCGACGTTCAGGAAACATTATGGTGATTCCAGAAACTGCTGCACATTTGGAGGGATGTAGATTCGTAGATGATCATCAGCATCAGCTCATTTGAACTGAGTTTGCTGTTCGTGGTCTTCTTACCGAAGAGCAAGCGTACTGCTGCAGGTCCACACTACAGGGGGCGCTCACGAGTCCAGCGGACAGGAGAGTCTCGTTACTGTGGAAGACATCAGAATTTCATGAGCACTTCCTGTCTGACAGATGATGTCACAGTGTCAAAGTGGAGAAAAGAGTGTTTTTGCTCGTACCTGTTGACTCCTGAACAAACTCTGGTAGCTGTTAAATCCATCAGAAAACATTGATTAGTGCCACTGGATCTCATTTATAACAATACAACACCAGTTAATATAAATGTTACAAGCAAAAATGTTGAGAGAAAATAATAGAAGTAGAAACTTGACAAACAAAACTTGCTCCGAGCAAATCTTGTTTTGATTCTCTCCGAATTCCTTTCCCAAAATCTACTAGTCTTGTAAACTACTGGGATTTAACTTTTAGTAATATAGAAAGGATAATAAATGGATTTGATAACATGTTCAAGATATTTATCGGTTTCAGTTTACTTGTCCAACAGGCTACTTGCGATTAGCATTGTTTTGATTGAAAAACCGAAGGTGTGAGGGCACTAGAGGTCACGTTAACCGAAAATTGTCCATCATTTACGGAATTTGTTTGGCAGTGACGGAAAAATCTGAAGGCCGTCCATCACTTTGACAGATTACACTTAGGGTGATCTACTCTAATTTGTAACTGTAATTACCCCCCTGTCCAGTTGGTGGCGAGTGCATCCAGTGTGGCAGCAGAGTGCGGGATCATCAGCCTCCAGAACAAAAATGAGACTGTCACGAGTCTTTTGCTATGCGTTTGTTTACGCACAGGCGAGCACCCACTAGTAGTAAAGTGAAAGCACTTTGCGCTGACACTTTGCTTGGTCTGAGATGGCTGCAGCGATCTATCATGCCACATTGAAGAACGCCAAAGCGGTTTTCGTTGATTGAATTTCCTAATAAAATGGCCATAATTGCAATTCTGAGACTTTGTTTCGTATCAAAATAACAATGCTTAAAGCTTAGCCTAATACAGTACGCTCAATAGAGACGAAATCTCCGAAACTTTGGCCTCAGTGCTTATGGATGTTGGCTAATGCAAGGATTCAGGTTCAGTTTATCACAGCATTCATTCAGACTCCGTTACACAGGCTGATTGGTTCAACATCCCAAACAGGTGTAATGTAGAAATGCACTTACCATTCACAGGTGTGATCAAACACTGCAACAGAAGATAAAAGACAGAACAAAATAAAAGATACAATGTAAAACAAGGTTGTTGTTTTTTATCTCTGTATGTTCTGAGTTTTGTAAAAAGGTATTGAAGAGTGAATGACAGTGAGGAATCCTGTAGGACTGAACAAGATTGAGAAGGAACTGATGTTAAAACAAACTCTTACTGTTGGAGGTTCAGGAAGTGAGCAGTCTGAAAATAAGACAAACATTAATTCATTAATTCCAGAAGAAGTAATGAGAAACACGTTGATCTTCTAGATGAGTCGTCAGTGAGAGATGATGAAGATCAAGAATCACCTCTTGCTCCATTCTGCTTGAGTTCTCCAGTTATGTGGAAGACCAGAGTCTCCATCTCTGTCGGCAGGGAAGGTAAAGCCTGAAACAGCCTCTGAAATCTGAGAAAGAACCACAGAATTATAGCAGATCTCAGCACAAGCGACACCAGACACTCAATATCACGTACCACATACACTTACATCAGTATGTAGGAGCTGCACGGAATAATGGTCTGTGGAAACACAAACGAGCATCAGTGCCATCATCACATACTTGATTCATCAGACTCACTTCTTTGACCACTGTGCATTTACTTTACATTCTCATTTAAGACAATCCACATGCAAAAGCAAAACACTGGTGCATCTGATTAGGGTTTGATGGAGAGCCATTGAGAACAACTGTGTAAATGTTACCATCTGTGAGATTAAGAGCAGGTTTTGGAGAACATCAGGAAGTCCTCGTTCCACAGGAGACACAAGCAGATGATCAAACACTCTATTGATGATGACTTCCTTCTCTGGAAGACCAGGCAGATTATCAGCCATCAGTCCAGCCACCTGCTTTGGAGTGAGATTGTCCAGGGTCTCCAACTAAAGACACACAGAAGAGCAAGAGAATATCAGTGAAGGGTAAAGTGTTGTTGGTGTTATTTTTGTCAATCTTCTTTGATGAAATCACATGTGAAGATGTGAAGACGTACGGGATTAAAGAGTCCGTTGATGGAGAGCAGATCTCTGAGAGACACGAACTGAGAGAACGAGCCAAAGTTCTTCTGCAGCCACTCAGCGCTGTTGTTAGCAGTCGACACACAGCCCGCATCTGACACACAGCACACACAGTAAAATCACCTTCATGAACTCCAGAACCTCCACATGAAGCCTGAAACATCAGTGAACCTCCACCTCACCTGTTGCGTTTCTTCTGAGGAAGGCCAGGATGAAGAAGTCCGCCATGTTTCTTCCTTGGGTCTCATTGACAAGTGTGACCTCTGACAGGCTGAGAAATGTTTGAGAATAAAGTTAAACAAGCATCTTAACAGCTCCTGATAGTCCTGAGCTATTGTTGAGGAAATGCTTCTCTTACATGTGCTGGTAAGTTTGGCAGTTGAGGTTTTTGCTGCTAGTGCACTGCAGTAGGGATGGTGATGCGAACGGTAAAAACGGCTTCAGATATTGACCCAACAACATGCTGATGAAAGTGACGTCACTCCATTGGTCAGGACTGATGCGCTCCAGTCTCAGCTCTCCAATCACATCCAGCACTTGGGACACGACATCACCTCTGATTGGCTGAGACTGATGATGTAATGAGGAGCAATTACTGTCATATTCCCAGTCAATCTTCCAGTGAACACTAGAGGAGTGATGTGCAAGACCTATTTACCATATTTGCCGCTGTGCTGGAGAAGATGACGAGGGCTCCGTCCAGAACATCATTTGCTTTGGTGAAAAGGAGTTTCCAGATCTCCTTGGAGTAACTTCTTCTGCTGGATAGTTGACACTTCAGGAGCCCAGCCAGGCTTTCAGGAGTGAAGCTTGTGATCTACAAACACAGAAGATCTCGTCAGTGGACATCGACGTTCAGGAAACATTATGGTGATTCCAGAAACTGCTGCACATTTGGAGGGATGTAGATTCGTAGATGATCATCAGCATCAGCTCATTTGAACTGAGTTTGCTGTTCGTGGTCTTCTTACCGAAGAGCAAGCGTGCTGCTGCAGGTCCACACTACAGGGGCGCTCACGAGTCCAGCGGACAGGAGAGTCTCGTTACTGTGGAAGACATCAGAATTTCATGAGCACTTCCTGTCTGACAGATGATGTCACAGTGTCAAAGTGGAGAAAAGAGTGTTTTTGCTCGTACCTGTTGACTCCTGAACAAACTCTGGTAGCTGTTAAATCCATCAGAAAACATTGATTAGTGCCACTGGATCTCATTTATAACAATACAACACCAGTTAATATAAATGTTACAAGCAAAAATGTTGAGAGAAAATAATAGAAGTAGAAACTTGACAAACAAAACTTGCTCCGAGCAAATCTTGTTTTGATTCTCTCCGAATTCCTTTCCCAAAATCTACTAGTCTTGTAAACTACTGGGATTTAACTTTTAGTAATATAGAAAGGATAATAAATGGATTTGATAACATGTTCAAGATATTTATCGGTTTCAGTTTACTTGTCCAACAGGCTACTTGCGATTAGCATTGTTTTGATTGAAAAACCGAAGGTGTGAGGGCACTAGAGGTCACGTTAACCGAAAATTGTCCATCATTTACGGAATTTGTTTGGCAGTGACGGAAAAATCTGAAGGCCGTCCATCACTTTGACAGATTACACTTAGGGTGATCTACTCTAATTTGTAACTGTAATTACCCCCCTGTCCAGTTGGTGGCGAGTGCATCCAGTGTGGCAGCAGAGCGGGATCATCAGCCTCCAGAACAAAAATGAGACTGTCACGAGTCTTTTGCTATGCGTTTGTTTACGCACAGGCGAGCACCACTAGTAGTAAAGTGAAAGCACTTTGCGCTGACACTTTGCTTGGTCTGAGATGGCTGCAGCGATCTATCATGCCACATTGAAGAACGCCAAAGCGGTTTTCGTTGATTGAATTTCCTAATAAAATGGCCATAATTGCAATTCTGAGACTTTGTTTCGTATCAAAATAACAATGCTTAAAGCTTAGCCTAATACAGTACGCTCAATAGAGACGAAATCTCCGAAACTTTGGCCTCAGTGCTTATGGATGTTGGCTAATGCAAGGATTCAGGTTCAGTTTATCACAGCATTCATTCAGACTCCGTTACACAGGCTGATTGGTTCAACATCCCAAACAGGTGTAATGTAGAAATGCACTTACCATTCACAGGTGTGATCAAACACTGCAACAGAAGATAAAAGACAGAACAAAATAAAAGATACAATGTAAAACAAGGTTGTTGTTTTTTATCTCTGTATGTTCTGAGTTTTGTAAAAAGGTATTGAAGAGTGAATGACAGTGAGGAATCCTGTAGGACTGAACAAGATTGAGAAGGAACTGATGTTAAAACAAACTCTTACTGTTGGAGGTTCAGGAAGTGAGCAGTCTGAAAATAAGACAAACATTAATTCATTAATTCCAGAAGAAGTAATGAGAAACACGTTGATCTTCTAGATGAGTCGTCAGTGAGAGATGATGAAGATCAAGAATCACCTCTTGCTCCATTCTGCTTGAGTTCTCCAGTTATGTGGAAGACCAGAGTCTCCATCTCTGTCGGCAGGGAAGGTAAAGCCTGAAACAGCCTCTGAAATCTGAGAAAGAACCACAGAATTATAGCAGATCTCAGCACAAGCGACACCAGACACTCAATATCACGTACCACATACACTTACATCAGTATGTAGGAGCTGCACGGAATAATGGTCTGTGGAAACACAAACGAGCATCAGTGCCATCATCACATACTTGATTCATCAGACTCACTTCTTTGACCACTGTGCATTTACTTTACATTCTCATTTAAGACAATCCACATGCAAAAGCAAAACACTGGTGCATCTGATTAGGGTTTGATGGAGAGCCATTGAGAACAACTGTGTAAATGTTACCATCTGTGAGATTAAGAGCAGGTTTTGGAGAACATCAGGAAGTCCTCGTTCCACAGGAGACACAAGCAGATGATCAAACACTCTATTGATGATGACTTCCTTCTCTGGAAGACCAGGCAGATTATCAGCCATCAGTCCAGCCACCTGCTTTGGAGTGAGATTGTCCAGGGTCTCCAACTAAAGACACACAGAAGAGCAAGAGAATATCAGTGAAGGGTAAAGTGTTGTTGGTGTTATTTTGTCAATCTTCTTTGATGAAATCACATGTGAAGATGTGAAGACGCACGGGATTAAAGAGTCCGTTGATGGAGAGCAGATCTCTGAGAGACACGAACTGAGAGAACGAGCCAAAGTTCTTCTGCAGCCACTCAGCGCTGTTGTTAGCAGTCGACACACAGCCCGCATCTGACACACAGCACACACAGTAAAATCACCTTCATGAACTCCAGAACCTCCACATGAAGCCTGAAACATCAGTGAACCTCCACCTCACCTGTTGCGTTTCTTCTGAGGAAGGCCAGGATGAAGAAGTCCGCCATGTTTCTTCCTTGGGTCTCATTGACAAGTGTGACCTCTGACAGGCTGAGAAATGTTTGAGAATAAAGTTAAACAAGCATCTTAACAGCTCCTGATAGTCCTGAGCTATTGTTGAGGAAATGCTTCTCTTACATGTGCTGGTAAGTTTGGCAGTTGAGGTTTTGCTGCTAGTGCACTGCAGTAGGGATGGTGATGCGAACGGTAAAACGGCTTCAGATATTGACCCAACAACATGCTGATGAAAGTGACGTCACTCCATTGGTCAGGACTGATGCGCTCCAGTCTCAGCTCTCCAATCACATCCAGCACTTGGGACACGACATCACCTCTGATTGGCTGAGACTGATGATGTAATGAGGAGCAATTACTGTCATATTCCCAGTCAATCTTCCAGTGAACACTAGAGGAGTGATGTGCAAGACCTATTTACCATATTTGCCGCTGTGCTGGAGAAGATGACGAGGGCTCCGTCCAGAACATCATTTGCTTTGGTGAAAAGGAGTTTCCAGATCTCCTTGGAGTAACTTCTTCTGCTGGATAGTTGACACTTCAGGAGCCCAGCCAGGCTTTCAGGAGTGAAGCTTGTGATCTACAAACACAGAAGATCTCGTCAGTGGACATCGACGTTCAGGAAACATTATGGTGATTCCAGAAACTGCTGCACATTTGGAGGGATGTAGATTCGTAGATGATCATCAGCATCAGCTCATTTGAACTGAGTTTGCTGTTCGTGGTCTTCTTACCGAAGAGCAAGCGTACTGCTGCAGGTCCACACTACAGGGGGCGCTCACGAGTCCAGCGGACAGGAGAGTCTCGTTACTGTGGAAGACATCAGAATTTCATGAGCACTTCCTGTCTGACAGATGATGTCACAGTGTCAAAGTGGAGAAAAGAGTGTTTTTGCTCGTACCTGTTGACTCCTGAACAAACTCTGGTAGCTGTTAAATCCATCAGAAAACATTGATTAGTGCCACTGGATCTCATTTATAACAATACAACACCAGTTAATATAAATGTTACAAGCAAAAATGTTGAGAGAAAATAATAGAAGTAGAAACTTGACAAACAAAACTTGCTCCGAGCAAATCTTGTTTTGATTCTCTCCAATTCCTTTCCCAAAATCTACTAGTCTTGTAAACTACTGGGATTTAACTTTTAGTAATATAGAAAGGATAATAAATGGATTTGATAACATGTTCAAGATATTTATCGGTTTCAGTTTACTTGTCCAACAGGCTACTTGCGATTAGCATTGTTTTGATTGAAAAACCGAAGGTGTGAGGGCACTAGAGGTCACGTTAACGAAAATTGTCCATCATTTACGGAATTTGTTTGGCAGTGACGGAAAAATCTGAAGGCCGTCCATCACTTTGACAGATTACACTTAGGGTGATCTACTCTAATTTGTAACTGTAATTACCCCCTGTCCAGTTGGTGGCGAGTGCATCCAGTGTGGCAGCAGAGCGGGATCATCAGCCTCCAGAACAAAAATGAGACTGTCACGAGTCTTTTGCTATGCGTTTGTTTACGCACAGGCGAGCACCCACTAGTAGTAAAGTGAAAGCACTTTGCGCTGACACTTTGCTTGGTCTGAGATGGCTGCAGCGATCTATCATGCCACATTGAAGAACGCCAAAGCGGTTTTCGTTGATTGAATTTCCTAATAAAATGGCCATAATTGCAATTCTGAGACTTTGTTTCGTATCAAAATAACAATGCTTAAAGCTTAGCCTAATACAGTACGCTCAATAGAGACGAAATCTCCGAAACTTTGGCCTCAGTGCTTATGGATGTTGGCTAATGCAAGGATTCAGGTTCAGTTTATCACAGCATTCATTCAGACTCCGTTACACAGGCTGATTGGTTCAACATCCCAAACAGGTGTAATGTAGAAATGCACTTACCATTCACAGGTGTGATCAAACACTGCAACAGAAGATAAAAGACAGAACAAAATAAAAGATACAATGTAAAACAAGGTTGTTGTTTTTTATCTCTGTATGTTCTGAGTTTTGTAAAAAGGTATTGAAGAGTGAATGACAGTGAGGAATCCTGTAGGACTGAACAAGATTGAGAAGGAACTGATGTTAAAACAAACTCTTACTGTTGGAGGTTCAGGAAGTGAGCAGTCTGAAAATAAGACAAACATTAATTCATTAATTCCAGAAGAAGTAATGAGAAACACGTTGATCTTCTAGATGAGTCGTCAGTGAGAGATGATGAAGATCAAGAATCACCTCTTGCTCCATTCTGCTTGAGTTCTCCAGTTATGTGGAAGACCAGAGTCTCCATCTCTGTCGGCAGGGAAGGTAAAGCCTGAAACAGCCTCTGAAATCTGAGAAAGAACCACAGAATTATAGCAGATCTCAGCACAAGCGACACCAGACACTCAATATCACGTACCACATACACTTACATCAGTATGTAGGAGCTGCACGGAATAATGGTCTGTGGAAACACAAACGAGCATCAGTGCCATCATCACATACTTGATTCATCAGACTCACTTCTTTGACCACTGTGCATTTACTTTACATTCTCATTTAAGACAATCCACATGCAAAAGCAAAACACTGGTGCATCTGATTAGGGTTTGATGGAGAGCCATTGAGAACAACTGTGTAAATGTTACCATCTGTGAGATTAAGAGCAGGTTTTGGAGAACATCAGGAAGTCCTCGTTCCACAGGAGACACAAGCAGATGATCAAACACTCTATTGATGATGACTTCCTTCTCTGGAAGACCAGGCAGATTATCAGCCATCAGTCCAGCCACCTGCTTTGGAGTGAGATTGTCCAGGGTCTCCAACTAAAGACACACAGAAGAGCAAGAGAATATCAGTGAAGGGTAAAGTGTTGTTGGTGTTATTTTTGTCAATCTTCTTTGATGAAATCACATGTGAAGATGTGAAGACGTACGGGATTAAAGAGTCCGTTGATGGAGAGCAGATCTCTGAGAGACACGAACTGAGAGAACGAGCCAAAGTTCTTCTGCAGCCACTCAGCGCTGTTGTTAGCAGTCGACACACAGCCCGCATCTGACACACAGCACACACAGTAAAATCACCTTCATGAACTCCAGAACCTCCACATGAAGCCTGAAACATCAGTGAACCTCCACCTCACCTGTTGCGTTTCTTCTGAGGAAGGCCAGGATGAAGAAGTCCGCCATGTTTCTTCCTTGGGTCTCATTGACAAGTGTGACCTCTGACAGGCTGAGAAATGTTTGAGAATAAAGTTAAACAAGCATCTTAACAGCTCCTGATAGTCCTGAGCTATTGTTGAGGAAATGCTTCTCTTACATGTGCTGGTAAGTTTGGCAGTTGAGGTTTTGCTGCTAGTGCACTGCAGTAGGGATGGTGATGCGAACGGTAAAACGGCTTCAGATATTGACCCAACAACATGCTGATGAAAGTGACGTCACTCCATTGGTCAGGACTGATGCGCTCCAGTCTCAGCTCTCCAATCACATCCAGCACTTGGGACACGACATCACCTCTGATTGGCTGAGACTGATGATGTAATGAGGAGCAATTACTGTCATATTCCCAGTCAATCTTCCAGTGAACACTAGAGGAGTGATGTGCAAGACCTATTTACCATATTTGCCGCTGTGCTGGAGAAGATGACGAGGGCTCCGTCCAGAACATCATTTGCTTTGGTGAAAAGGAGTTTCCAGATCTCCTTGGAGTAACTTCTGCTGCTGGATAGTTGACACTTCAGGAGCCCAGCCAGGCTTTCAGGAGTGAAGCTTGTGATCTACAAACACAGAAGATCTCGTCAGTGGACATCGACGTTCAGGAAACATTATGGTGATTCCAGAAACTGCTGCACATTTGGAGGGATGTAGATTCGTAGATGATCATCAGCATCAGCTCATTTGAACTGAGTTTGCTGTTCGTGGTCTTCTTACCGAAGAGCAAGCGTACTGCTGCAGGTCCACACTACAGGGGGCGCTCACGAGTCCAGCGGACAGGAGAGTCTCGTTACTGTGGAAGACATCAGAATTTCATGAGCACTTCCTGTCTGACAGATGATGTCACAGTGTCAAAGTGGAGAAAAGAGTGTTTTTGCTCGTACCTGTTGACTCCTGAACAAACTCTGGTAGCTGTTAAATCCATCAGAAAACATTGATTAGTGCCACTGGATCTCATTTATAACAATACAACACCAGTTAATATAAATGTTACAAGCAAAAATGTTGAGAGAAAATAATAGAAGTAGAAACTTGACAAACAAAACTTGCTCCGAGCAAATCTTGTTTTGATTCTCTCCGAATTCCTTTCCCAAAATCTACTAGTCTTGTAAACTACTGGGATTTAACTTTTAGTAATATAGAAAGGATAATAAATGGATTTGATAACATGTTCAAGATATTTATCGGTTTCAGTTTACTTGTCCAACAGGCTACTTGCGATTAGCATTGTTTTGATTGAAAACCGAAGGTGTGAGGGCACTAGAGGTCACGTTAACGAAAATTGTCCATCATTTACGGAATTTGTTTGGCAGTGACGGAAAAATCTGAAGGCCGTCCATCACTTTGACAGATTACACTTAGGGTGATCTACTCTAATTTGTAACTGTAATTACCCCCCTGTCCAGTTGGTGGCGAGTGCATCCAGTGTGGCAGCAGAGCGCGGGATCATCAGCCTCCAGAACAAAAATGAGACTGTCACGAGTCTTTTGCTATGCGTTTGTTTACGCACAGGCGAGCACCCACTAGTAGTAAAGTGAAAGCACTGCGCTGACACTTTGCTTGGTCTGAGATGGCTGCAGCGATCTATCATGCCACATTGAAGAACGCCAAAGCGGTTTTCGTTGATTGAATTTCCTAATAAAATGGCCATAATTGCAATTCTGAGACTTTGTTTCGTATCAAAATAACAATGCTTAAAGCTTAGCCTAATACAGTACGCTCAATAGAGACGAAATCTCCGAAACTTTGGCCTCAGTGCTTATGGATGTTGGCTAATGCAAGGATTCAGGTTCAGTTTATCACAGCATTCATTCAGACTCCGTTACACAGGCTGATTGGTTCAACATCCCAAACAGGTGTAATGTAGAAATGCACTTACCATTCACAGGTGTGATCAAACACTGCAACAGAAGATAAAAGACAGAACAAAATAAAAGATACAATGTAAAACAAGGTTGTTGTTTTTTATCTCTGTATGTTCTGAGTTTTGTAAAAAGGTATTGAAGAGTGAATGACAGTGAGGAATCCTGTAGGACTGAACAAGATTGAGAAGGAACTGATGTTAAAACAAACTCTTACTGTTGGAGGTTCAGGAAGTGAGCAGTCTGAAAATAAGACAAACATTAATTCATTAATTCCAGAAGAAGTAATGAGAAACACGTTGATCTTCTAGATGAGTCGTCAGTGAGAGATGATGAAGATCAAGAATCACCTCTTGCTCCATTCTGCTTGAGTTCTCCAGTTATGTGGAAGACCAGAGTCTCCATCTCTGTCGGCAGGGAAGGTAAAGCCTGAAACAGCCTCTGAAATCTGAGAAAGAACCACAGAATTATAGCAGATCTCAGCACAAGCGACACCAGACACTCAATATCACGTACCACATACACTTACATCAGTATGTAGGAGCTGCACGGAATAATGGTCTGTGGAAACACAAACGAGCATCAGTGCCATCATCACATACTTGATTCATCAGACTCACTTCTTTGACCACTGTGCATTTACTTTACATTCTCATTTAAGACAATCCACATGCAAAAGCAAAACACTGGTGCATCTGATTAGGGTTTGATGGAGAGCCATTGAGAACAACTGTGTAAATGTTACCATCTGTGAGATTAAGAGCAGGTTTTGGAGAACATCAGGAAGTCCTCGTTCCACAGGAGACACAAGCAGATGATCAAACACTCTATTGATGATGACTTCCTTCTCTGGAAGACCAGGCAGATTATCAGCCATCAGTCCAGCCACCTGCTTTGGAGTGAGATTGTCCAGGGTCTCCAACTAAAGACACACAGAAGAGCAAGAGAATATCAGTGAAGGGTAAAGTGTTGTTGGTGTTATTTGTGTCAATCTTCTTTGATGAAATCACATGTGAAGATGTGAAGACGTACGGGATTAAAGAGTCCGTTGATGGAGAGCAGATCTCTGAGAGACACGAACTGAGAGAACGAGCCAAAGTTCTTCTGCAGCCACTCAGCGCTGTTGTTAGCAGTCGACACACAGCCCGCATCTGACACACAGCACACACAGTAAAATCACCTTCATGAACTCCAGAACCTCCACATGAAGCCTGAAACATCAGTGAACCTCCACCTCACCTGTTGCGTTTCTTCTGAGGAAGGCCAGGATGAAGAAGTCCGCCATGTTTCTTCCTTGGGTCTCATTGACAAGTGTGACCTCTGACAGGCTGAGAAATGTTTGAGAATAAAGTTAAACAAGCATCTTAACAGCTCCTGATAGTCCTGAGCTATTGTTGAGGAAATGCTTCTCTTACATGTGCTGGTAAGTTTGGCAGTTGAGGTTTTGCTGCTAGTGCACTGCAGTAGGGATGGTGATGCGAACGGTAAAACGGCTTCAGATATTGACCCAACAACATGCTGATGAAAGTGACGTCACTCCATTGGTCAGGACTGATGCGCTCCAGTCTCAGCTCTCCAATCACATCCAGCACTTGGGACACGACATCACCTCTGATTGGCTGAGACTGATGATGTAATGAGGAGCAATTACTGTCATATTCCCAGTCAATCTTCCAGTGAACACTAGAGGAGTGATGTGCAAGACCTATTTACCATATTTGCCGCTGTGCTGGAGAAGATGACGAGGGCTCCGTCCAGAACATCATTTGCTTTGGTGAAAAGGAGTTTCCAGATCTCCTTGGAGTAACTTCTTCTGCTGGATAGTTGACACTTCAGGAGCCCAGCCAGGCTTTCAGGAGTGAAGCTTGTGATCTACAAACACAGAAGATCTCGTCAGTGGACATCGACGTTCAGGAAACATTATGGTGATTCCAGAAACTGCTGCACATTTGGAGGGATGTAGATTCGTAGATGATCATCAGCATCAGCTCATTTGAACTGAGTTTGCTGTTCGTGGTCTTCTTACCGAAGAGCAAGCGTACTGCTGCAGGTCCACACTACAGGGGGCGCTCACGAGTCCAGCGGACAGGAGAGTCTCGTTACTGTGGAAGACATCAGAATTTCATGAGCACTTCCTGTCTGACAGATGATGTCACAGTGTCAAAGTGGAGAAAAGAGTGTTTTTGCTCGTACCTGTTGACTCCTGAACAAACTCTGGTAGCTGTTAAATCCATCAGAAAACATTGATTAGTGCCACTGGATCTCATTTATAACAATACAACACCAGTTAATATAAATGTTACAAGCAAAAATGTTGAGAGAAAATAATAGAAGTAGAAACTTGACAAACAAAACTTGCTCCGAGCAAATCTTGTTTTGATTCTCTCAATTCCTTTCCCAAAATCTACTAGTCTTGTAAACTACTGGGATTTAACTTTTAGTAATATAGAAAGGATAATAAATGGATTTGATAACATGTTCAAGATATTTATCGGTTTCAGTTTACTTGTCCAACAGGCTACTTGCGATTAGCATTGTTTTGATTGAAAACCGAAGGTGTGAGGGCACTAGAGGTCACGTTAACCGAAAATTGTCCATCATTTACGGAATTTGTTTGGCAGTGACGGAAAAATCTGAAGGCCGTCCATCACTTTGACAGATTACACTTAGGGTGATCTACTCTAATTTGTAACTGTAATTACCCCCCTGTCCAGTTGGTGGCGAGTGCATCCAGTGTGGCAGCAGAGCGGGATCATCAGCCTCCAGAACAAAAATGAGACTGTCACGAGTCTTTTGCTATGCGTTTGTTTACGCACAGGCGAGCACCCACTAGTAGTAAAGTGAAAGCACTTTGCGCTGACACTTTGCTTGGTCTGAGATGGCTGCAGCGATCTATCATGCCACATTGAAGAACGCCAAAGCGGTTTTCGTTGATTGAATTTCCTAATAAAATGGCCATAATTGCAATTCTGAGACTTTGTTTCGTATCAAAATAACAATGCTTAAAGCTTAGCCTAATACAGTACGCTCAATAGAGACGAAATCTCCGAAACTTTGGCCTCAGTGCTTATGGATGTTGGCTAATGCAAGGATTCAGGTTCAGTTTATCACAGCATTCATTCAGACTCCGTTACACAGGCTGATTGGTTCAACATCCCAAACAGGTGTAATGTAGAAATGCACTTACCATTCACAGGTGTGATCAAACACTGCAACAGAAGATAAAAGACAGAACAAAATAAAAGATACAATGTAAAACAAGGTTGTTGTTTTTTATCTCTGTATGTTCTGAGTTTTGTAAAAAGGTATTGAAGAGTGAATGACAGTGAGGAATCCTGTAGGACTGAACAAGATTGAGAAGGAACTGATGTTAAAACAAACTCTTACTGTTGGAGGTTCAGGAAGTGAGCAGTCTGAAAATAAGACAAACATTAATTCATTAATTCCAGAAGAAGTAATGAGAAACACGTTGATCTTCTAGATGAGTCGTCAGTGAGAGATGATGAAGATCAAGAATCACCTCTTGCTCCATTCTGCTTGAGTTCTCCAGTTATGTGGAAGACCAGAGTCTCCATCTCTGTCGGCAGGGAAGGTAAAGCCTGAAACAGCCTCTGAAATCTGAGAAAGAACCACAGAATTATAGCAGATCTCAGCACAAGCGACACCAGACACTCAATATCACGTACCACATACACTTACATCAGTATGTAGGAGCTGCACGGAATAATGGTCTGTGGAAACACAAACGAGCATCAGTGCCATCATCACATACTTGATTCATCAGACTCACTTCTTTGACCACTGTGCATTTACTTTACATTCTCATTTAAGACAATCCACATGCAAAAGCAAAACACTGGTGCATCTGATTAGGGTTTGATGGAGAGCCATTGAGAACAACTGTGTAAATGTTACCATCTGTGAGATTAAGAGCAGGTTTTGGAGAACATCAGGAAGTCCTCGTTCCACAGGAGACACAAGCAGATGATCAAACACTCTATTGATGATGACTTCCTTCTCTGGAAGACCAGGCAGATTATCAGCCATCAGTCCAGCCACCTGCTTTGGAGTGAGATTGTCCAGGGTCTCCAACTAAAGACACACAGAAGAGCAAGAGAATATCAGTGAAGGGTAAAGTGTTGTTGGTGTTATTTTGTCAATCTTCTTTGATGAAATCACATGTGAAGATGTGAAGACGCACGGGATTAAAGAGTCCGTTGATGGAGAGCAGATCTCTGAGAGACACGAACTGAGAGAACGAGCCAAAGTTCTTCTGCAGCCACTCAGCGCTGTTGTTAGCAGTCGACACACAGCCCGCATCTGACACACAGCACACACAGTAAAATCACCTTCATGAACTCCAGAACCTCCACATGAAGCCTGAAACATCAGTGAACCTCCACCTCACCTGTTGCGTTTCTTCTGAGGAAGGCCAGGATGAAGAAGTCCGCCATGTTTCTTCCTTGGGTCTCATTGACAAGTGTGACCTCTGACAGGCTGAGAAATGTTTGAGAATAAAGTTAAACAAGCATCTTAACAGCTCCTGATAGTCCTGAGCTATTGTTGAGGAAATGCTTCTCTTACATGTGCTGGTAAGTTTGGCAGTTGAGGTTTTGCTGCTAGTGCACTGCAGTAGGGATGGTGATGCGAACGGTAAAAACGGCTTCAGATATTGACCCAACAACATGCTGATGAAAGTGACGTCACTCCATTGGTCAGGACTGATGCGCTCCAGTCTCAGCTCTCCAATCACATCCAGCACTTGGGACACGACATCACCTCTGATTGGCTGAGACTGATGATGTAATGAGGAGCAATTACTGTCATATTCCCAGTCAATCTTCCAGTGAACACTAGAGGAGTGATGTGCAAGACCTATTTACCATATTTGCCGCTGTGCTGGAGAAGATGACGAGGGCTCCGTCCAGAACATCATTTGCTTTGGTGAAAAGGAGTTTCCAGATCTCCTTGGAGTAACTTCTTCTGCTGGATAGTTGACACTTCAGGAGCCCAGCCAGGCTTTCAGGAGTGAAGCTTGTGATCTACAAACACAGAAGATCTCGTCAGTGGACATCGACGTTCAGGAAACATTATGGTGATTCCAGAAACTGCTGCACATTTGGAGGGATGTAGATTCGTAGATGATCATCAGCATCAGCTCATTTGAACTGAGTTTGCTGTTCGTGGTCTTCTTACCGAAGAGCAAGCGTACTGCTGCAGGTCCACACTACAGGGGGCGCTCACGAGTCCAGCGGACAGGAGAGTCTCGTTACTGTGGAAGACATCAGAATTTCATGAGCACTTCCTGTCTGACAGATGATGTCACAGTGTCAAAGTGGAGAAAAGAGTGTTTTTGCTCGTACCTGTTGACTCCTGAACAAACTCTGGTAGCTGTTAAATCCATCAGAAAACATTGATTAGTGCCACTGGATCTCATTTATAACAATACAACACCAGTTAATATAAATGTTACAAGCAAAAATGTTGAGAGAAAATAATAGAAGTAGAAACTTGACAAACAAAACTTGCTCCGAGCAAATCTTGTTTTGATTCTCTCCGAATTCCTTTCCCAAAATCTACTAGTCTTGTAAACTACTGGGATTTAACTTTTAGTAATATAGAAAGGATAATAAATGGATTTGATAACATGTTCAAGATATTTATCGGTTTCAGTTTACTTGTCCAACAGGCTACTTGCGATTAGCATTGTTTTGATTGAAAAACCGAAGGTGTGAGGGCACTAGAGGTCACGTTAACCGAAAATTGTCCATCATTTACGGAATTTGTTTGGCAGTGACGGAAAAATCTGAAGGTCCATCACTTTGACAGATTACACTTAGGGTGATCTACTCTAATTTGTAACTGTAATTACCCCCCTGTCCAGTTGGTGGCGAGTGCATCCAGTGTGGCAGCAGAGCGCGGGATCATCAGCCTCCAGAACAAAAATGAGACTGTCACGAGTCTTTTGCTATGCGTTTGTTTACGCACAGGCGAGCACCCACTAGTAGTAAAGTGAAAGCACTTTGCGCTGACACTTTGCTTGGTCTGAGATGGCTGCAGCGATCTATCATGCCACATTGAAGAACGCCAAAGCGGTTTTCGTTGATTGAATTTCCTAATAAAATGGCCATAATTGCAATTCTGAGACTTTGTTTCGTATCAAAATAACAATGCTTAAAGCTTAGCCTAATACAGTACGCTCAATAGAGACGAAATCTCCGAAACTTTGGCCTCAGTGCTTATGGATGTTGGCTAATGCAAGGATTCAGGTTCAGTTTATCACAGCATTCATTCAGACTCCGTTACACAGGCTGATTGGTTCAACATCCCAAACAGGTGTAATGTAGAAATGCACTTACCATTCACAGGTGTGATCAAACACTGCAACAGAAGATAAAAGACAGAACAAAATAAAAGATACAATGTAAAACAAGGTTGTTGTTTTTTATCTCTGTATGTTCTGAGTTTTGTAAAAAGGTATTGAAGAGTGAATGACAGTGAGGAATCCTGTAGGACTGAACAAGATTGAGAAGGAACTGATGTTAAAACAAACTCTTACTGTTGGAGGTTCAGGAAGTGAGCAGTCTGAAAATAAGACAAACATTAATTCATTAATTCCAGAAGAAGTAATGAGAAACACGTTGATCTTCTAGATGAGTCGTCAGTGAGAGATGATGAAGATCAAGAATCACCTCTTGCTCCATTCTGCTTGAGTTCTCCAGTTATGTGGAAGACCAGAGTCTCCATCTCTGTCGGCAGGGAAGGTAAAGCCTGAAACAGCCTCTGAAATCTGAGAAAGAACCACAGAATTATAGCAGATCTCAGCACAAGCGACACCAGACACTCAATATCACGTACCACATACACTTACATCAGTATGTAGGAGCTGCACGGAATAATGGTCTGTGGAAACACAAACGAGCATCAGTGCCATCATCACATACTTGATTCATCAGACTCACTTCTTTGACCACTGTGCATTTACTTTACATTCTCATTTAAGACAATCCACATGCAAAAGCAAAACACTGGTGCATCTGATTAGGGTTTGATGGAGAGCCATTGAGAACAACTGTGTAAATGTTACCATCTGTGAGATTAAGAGCAGGTTTTGGAGAACATCAGGAAGTCCTCGTTCCACAGGAGACACAAGCAGATGATCAAACACTCTATTGATGATGACTTCCTTCTCTGGAAGACCAGGCAGATTATCAGCCATCAGTCCAGCCACCTGCTTTGGAGTGAGATTGTCCAGGGTCTCCAACTAAAGACACACAGAAGAGCAAGAGAATATCAGTGAAGGGTAAAGTGTTGTTGGTGTTATTTGTGTCAATCTTCTTTGATGAAATCACATGTGAAGATGTGAAGACGACGGGATTAAAGAGTCCGTTGATGGAGAGCAGATCTCTGAGAGACACGAACTGAGAGAACGAGCCAAAGTTCTTCTGCAGCCACTCAGCGCTGTTGTTAGCAGTCGACACACAGCCCGCATCTGACACACAGCACACACAGTAAAATCACCTTCATGAACTCCAGAACCTCCACATGAAGCCTGAAACATCAGTGAACCTCCACCTCACCTGTTGCGTTTCTTCTGAGGAAGGCCAGGATGAAGAAGTCCGCCATGTTTCTTCCTTGGGTCTCATTGACAAGTGTGACCTCTGACAGGCTGAGAAATGTTTGAGAATAAAGTTAAACAAGCATCTTAACAGCTCCTGATAGTCCTGAGCTATTGTTGAGGAAATGCTTCTCTTACATGTGCTGGTAAGTTTGGCAGTTGAGGTTTTGCTGCTAGTGCACTGCAGTAGGGATGGTGATGCGAACGGTAAAACGGCTTCAGATATTGACCCAACAACATGCTGATGAAAGTGACGTCACTCCATTGGTCAGGACTGATGCGCTCCAGTCTCAGCTCTCCAATCACATCCAGCACTTGGGACACGACATCACCTCTGATTGGCTGAGACTGATGATGTAATGAGGAGCAATTACTGTCATATTCCCAGTCAATCTTCCAGTGAACACTAGAGGAGTGATGTGCAAGACCTATTTACCATATTTGCCGCTGTGCTGGAGAAGATGACGAGGGCTCCGTCCAGAACATCATTTGCTTTGGTGAAAAGGAGTTTCCAGATCTCCTTGGAGTAACTTCTTCTGCTGGATAGTTGACACTTCAGGAGCCCAGCCAGGCTTTCAGGAGTGAAGCTTGTGATCTACAAACACAGAAGATCTCGTCAGTGGACATCGACGTTCAGGAAACATTATGGTGATTCCAGAAACTGCTGCACATTTGGAGGGATGTAGATTCGTAGATGATCATCAGCATCAGCTCATTTGAACTGAGTTTGCTGTTCGTGGTCTTCTTACCGAAGAGCAAGCGTACTGCTGCAGGTCCACACTACAGGGGGCGCTCACGAGTCCAGCGGACAGGAGAGTCTCGTTACTGTGGAAGACATCAGAATTTCATGAGCACTTCCTGTCTGACAGATGATGTCACAGTGTCAAAGTGGAGAAAAGAGTGTTTTTGCTCGTACCTGTTGACTCCTGAACAAACTCTGGTAGCTGTTAAATCCATCAGAAAACATTGATTAGTGCCACTGGATCTCATTTATAACAATACAACACCAGTTAATATAAATGTTACAAGCAAAAATGTTGAGAGAAAATAATAGAAGTAGAAACTTGACAAACAAAACTTGCTCCGAGCAAATCTTGTTTTGATTCTCTCCGAATTCCTTTCCCAAAATCTACTAGTCTTGTAAACTACTGGGATTTAACTTTTAGTAATATAGAAAGGATAATAAATGGATTTGATAACATGTTCAAGATATTTATCGGTTTCAGTTTACTTGTCCAACAGGCTACTTGCGATTAGCATTGTTTTGATTGAAAAACCGAAGGTGTGAGGGCACTAGAGGTCACGTTAACCGAAAATTGTCCATCATTTACGGAATTTGTTTGGCAGTGACGGAAAAATCTGAAGGCCGTCCATCACTTTGACAGATTACACTTAGGGTGATCTACTCTAATTTGTAACTGTAATTACCCCCCTGTCCAGTTGGTGGCGAGTGCATCCAGTGTGGCAGCAGAGCGCGGGATCATCAGCCTCCAGAACAAAAATGAGACTGTCACGAGTCTTTTGCTATGCGTTTGTTTACGCACAGGCGAGCACCCACTAGTAGTAAAGTGAAAGCACTTTGCGCTGACACTTTGCTTGGTCTGAGATGGCTGCAGCGATCTATCATGCCACATTGAAGAACGCCAAAGCGGTTTTCGTTGATTGAATTTCCTAATAAAATGGCCATAATTGCAATTCTGAGACTTTGTTTCGTATCAAAATAACAATGCTTAAAGCTTAGCCTAATACAGTACGCTCAATAGAGACGAAATCTCCGAAACTTTGGCCTCAGTGCTTATGGATGTTGGCTAATGCAAGGATTCAGGTTCAGTTTATCACAGCATTCATTCAGACTCCGTTACACAGGCTGATTGGTTCAACATCCCAAACAGGTGTAATGTAGAAATGCACTTACCATTCACAGGTGTGATCAAACACTGCAACAGAAGATAAAAGACAGAACAAAATAAAAGATACAATGTAAAACAAGGTTGTTGTTTTTTATCTCTGTATGTTCTGAGTTTTGTAAAAAGGTATTGAAGAGTGAATGACAGTGAGGAATCCTGTAGGACTGAACAAGATTGAGAAGGAACTGATGTTAAAACAAACTCTTACTGTTGGAGGTTCAGGAAGTGAGCAGTCTGAAAATAAGACAAACATTAATTCATTAATTCCAGAAGAAGTAATGAGAAACACGTTGATCTTCTAGATGAGTCGTCAGTGAGAGATGATGAAGATCAAGAATCACCTCTTGCTCCATTCTGCTTGAGTTCTCCAGTTATGTGGAAGACCAGAGTCTCCATCTCTGTCGGCAGGGAAGGTAAAGCCTGAAACAGCCTCTGAAATCTGAGAAAGAACCACAGAATTATAGCAGATCTCAGCACAAGCGACACCAGACACTCAATATCACGTACCACATACACTTACATCAGTATGTAGGAGCTGCACGGAATAATGGTCTGTGGAAACACAAACGAGCATCAGTGCCATCATCACATACTTGATTCATCAGACTCACTTCTTTGACCACTGTGCATTTACTTTACATTCTCATTTAAGACAATCCACATGCAAAAGCAAAACACTGGTGCATCTGATTAGGGTTTGATGGAGAGCCATTGAGAACAACTGTGTAAATGTTACCATCTGTGAGATTAAGAGCAGGTTTTGGAGAACATCAGGAAGTCCTCGTTCCACAGGAGACACAAGCAGATGATCAAACACTCTATTGATGATGACTTCCTTCTCTGGAAGACCAGGCAGATTATCAGCCATCAGTCCAGCCACCTGCTTTGGAGTGAGATTGTCCAGGGTCTCCAACTAAAGACACACAGAAGAGCAAGAGAATATCAGTGAAGGGTAAAGTGTTGTTGGTGTTATTTGTGTCAATCTTCTTTGATGAAATCACATGTGAAGATGTGAAGACGACGGGATTAAAGAGTCCGTTGATGGAGAGCAGATCTCTGAGAGACACGAACTGAGAGAACGAGCCAAAGTTCTTCTGCAGCCACTCAGCGCTGTTGTTAGCAGTCGACACACAGCCCGCATCTGACACACAGCACACACAGTAAAATCACCTTCATGAACTCCAGAACCTCCACATGAAGCCTGAAACATCAGTGAACCTCCACCTCACCTGTTGCGTTTCTTCTGAGGAAGGCCAGGATGAAGAAGTCCGCCATGTTTCTTCCTTGGGTCTCATTGACAAGTGTGACCTCTGACAGGCTGAGAAATGTTTGAGAATAAAGTTAAACAAGCATCTTAACAGCTCCTGATAGTCCTGAGCTATTGTTGAGGAAATGCTTCTCTTACATGTGCTGGTAAGTTTGGCAGTTGAGGTTTTGCTGCTAGTGCACTGCAGTAGGGATGGTGATGCGAACGGTAAAACGGCTTCAGATATTGACCCAACAACATGCTGATGAAAGTGACGTCACTCCATTGGTCAGGACTGATGCGCTCCAGTCTCAGCTCTCCAATCACATCCAGCACTTGGGACACGACATCACCTCTGATTGGCTGAGACTGATGATGTAATGAGGAGCAATTACTGTCATATTCCCAGTCAATCTTCCAGTGAACACTAGAGGAGTGATGTGCAAGACCTATTTACCATATTTGCCGCTGTGCTGGAGAAGATGACGAGGGCTCCGTCCAGAACATCATTTGCTTTGGTGAAAAGGAGTTTCCAGATCTCCTTGGAGTAACTTCTTCTGCTGGATAGTTGACACTTCAGGAGCCCAGCCAGGCTTTCAGGAGTGAAGCTTGTGATCTACAAACACAGAAGATCTCGTCAGTGGACATCGACGTTCAGGAAACATTATGGTGATTCCAGAAACTGCTGCACATTTGGAGGGATGTAGATTCGTAGATGATCATCAGCATCAGCTCATTTGAACTGAGTTTGCTGTTCGTGGTCTTCTTACCGAAGAGCAAGCGTACTGCTGCAGGTCCACACTACAGGGGGCGCTCACGAGTCCAGCGGACAGGAGAGTCTCGTTACTGTGGAAGACATCAGAATTTCATGAGCACTTCCTGTCTGACAGATGATGTCACAGTGTCAAAGTGGAGAAAAGAGTGTTTTTGCTCGTACCTGTTGACTCCTGAACAAACTCTGGTAGCTGTTAAATCCATCAGAAAACATTGATTAGTGCCACTGGATCTCATTTATAACAATACAACACCAGTTAATATAAATGTTACAAGCAAAAATGTTGAGAGAAAATAATAGAAGTAGAAACTTGACAAACAAAACTTGCTCCGAGCAAATCTTGTTTTGATTCTCTCCGAATTCCTTTCCCAAAATCTACTAGTCTTGTAAACTACTGGGATTTAACTTTTAGTAATATAGAAAGGATAATAAATGGATTTGATAACATGTTCAAGATATTTATCGGTTTCAGTTTACTTGTCCAACAGGCTACTTGCGATTAGCATTGTTTTGATTGAAAACCGAAGGTGTGAGGGCACTAGAGGTCACGTTAACGAAAATTGTCCATCATTTACGGAATTTGTTTGGCAGTGACGGAAAAATCTGAAGGCCGTCCATCACTTTGACAGATTACACTTAGGGTGATCTACTCTAATTTGTAACTGTAATTACCCCCCTGTCCAGTTGGTGGCGAGTGCATCCAGTGTGGCAGCAGAGCGCGGGATCATCAGCCTCCAGAACAAAAATGAGACTGTCACGAGTCTTTTGCTATGCGTTTGTTTACGCACAGGCGAGCACCCACTAGTAGTAAAGTGAAAGCACTGCGCTGACACTTTGCTTGGTCTGAGATGGCTGCAGCGATCTATCATGCCACATTGAAGAACGCCAAAGCGGTTTTCGTTGATTGAATTTCCTAATAAAATGGCCATAATTGCAATTCTGAGACTTTGTTTCGTATCAAAATAACAATGCTTAAAGCTTAGCCTAATACAGTACGCTCAATAGAGACGAAATCTCCGAAACTTTGGCCTCAGTGCTTATGGATGTTGGCTAATGCAAGGATTCAGGTTCAGTTTATCACAGCATTCATTCAGACTCCGTTACACAGGCTGATTGGTTCAACATCCCAAACAGGTGTAATGTAGAAATGCACTTACCATTCACAGGTGTGATCAAACACTGCAACAGAAGATAAAAGACAGAACAAAATAAAAGATACAATGTAAAACAAGGTTGTTGTTTTTTATCTCTGTATGTTCTGAGTTTTGTAAAAAGGTATTGAAGAGTGAATGACAGTGAGGAATCCTGTAGGACTGAACAAGATTGAGAAGGAACTGATGTTAAAACAAACTCTTACTGTTGGAGGTTCAGGAAGTGAGCAGTCTGAAAATAAGACAAACATTAATTCATTAATTCCAGAAGAAGTAATGAGAAACACGTTGATCTTCTAGATGAGTCGTCAGTGAGAGATGATGAAGATCAAGAATCACCTCTTGCTCCATTCTGCTTGAGTTCTCCAGTTATGTGGAAGACCAGAGTCTCCATCTCTGTCGGCAGGAAGGTAAAGCCTGAAACAGCCTCTGAAATCTGAGAAAGAACCACAGAATTATAGCAGATCTCAGCACAAGCGACACCAGACACTCAATATCACGTACCACATACACTTACATCAGTATGTAGGAGCTGCACGGAATAATGGTCTGTGGAAACACAAACGAGCATCAGTGCCATCATCACATACTTGATTCATCAGACTCACTTCTTTGACCACTGTGCATTTACTTTACATTCTCATTTAAGACAATCCACATGCAAAAGCAAAACACTGGTGCATCTGATTAGGGTTTGATGGAGAGCCATTGAGAACAACTGTGTAAATGTTACCATCTGTGAGATTAAGAGCAGGTTTTGGAGAACATCAGGAAGTCCTCGTTCCACAGGAGACACAAGCAGATGATCAAACACTCTATTGATGATGACTTCCTTCTCTGGAAGACCAGGCAGATTATCAGCCATCAGTCCAGCCACCTGCTTTGGAGTGAGATTGTCCAGGGTCTCCAACTAAAGACACACAGAAGAGCAAGAGAATATCAGTGAAGGGTAAAGTGTTGTTGGTGTTATTTTTGTCAATCTTCTTTGATGAAATCACATGTGAAGATGTGAAGACGACGGGATTAAAGAGTCCGTTGATGGAGAGCAGATCTCTGAGAGACACGAACTGAGAGAACGAGCCAAAGTTCTTCTGCAGCCACTCAGCGCTGTTGTTAGCAGTCGACACACAGCCCGCATCTGACACACAGCACACACAGTAAAATCACCTTCATGAACTCCAGAACCTCCACATGAAGCCTGAAACATCAGTGAACCTCCACCTCACCTGTTGCGTTTCTTCTGAGGAAGGCCAGGATGAAGAAGTCCGCCATGTTTCTTCCTTGGGTCTCATTGACAAGTGTGACCTCTGACAGGCTGAGAAATGTTTGAGAATAAAGTTAAACAAGCATCTTAACAGCTCCTGATAGTCCTGAGCTATTGTTGAGGAAATGCTTCTCTTACATGTGCTGGTAAGTTTGGCAGTTGAGGTTTTGCTGCTAGTGCACTGCAGTAGGGATGGTGATGCGAACGGTAAAAACGGCTTCAGATATTGACCCAACAACATGCTGATGAAAGTGACGTCACTCCATTGGTCAGGACTGATGCGCTCCAGTCTCAGCTCTCCAATCACATCCAGCACTTGGGACACGACATCACCTCTGATTGGCTGAGACTGATGATGTAATGAGGAGCAATTACTGTCATATTCCCAGTCAATCTTCCAGTGAACACTAGAGGAGTGATGTGCAAGACCTATTTACCATATTTGCCGCTGTGCTGGAGAAGATGACGAGGGCTCCGTCCAGAACATCATTTGCTTTGGTGAAAAGGAGTTTCCAGATCTCCTTGGAGTAACTTCTGCTGCTGGATAGTTGACACTTCAGGAGCCCAGCCAGGCTTTCAGGAGTGAAGCTTGTGATCTACAAACACAGAAGATCTCGTCAGTGGACATCGACGTTCAGGAAACATTATGGTGATTCCAGAAACTGCTGCACATTTGGAGGGATGTAGATTCGTAGATGATCATCAGCATCAGCTCATTTGAACTGAGTTTGCTGTTCGTGGTCTTCTTACCGAAGAGCAAGCGTACTGCTGCAGGTCCACACTACAGGGGGCGCTCACGAGTCCAGCGGACAGGAGAGTCTCGTTACTGTGGAAGACATCAGAATTTCATGAGCACTTCCTGTCTGACAGATGATGTCACAGTGTCAAAGTGGAGAAAAGAGTGTTTTTGCTCGTACCTGTTGACTCCTGAACAAACTCTGGTAGCTGTTAAATCCATCAGAAAACATTGATTAGTGCCACTGGATCTCATTTATAACAATACAACACCAGTTAATATAAATGTTACAAGCAAAAATGTTGAGAGAAAATAATAGAAGTAGAAACTTGACAAACAAAACTTGCTCCGAGCAAATCTTGTTTTGATTCTCTCCGAATTCCTTTCCCAAAATCTACTAGTCTTGTAAACTACTGGGATTTAACTTTTAGTAATATAGAAAGGATAATAAATGGATTTGATAACATGTTCAAGATATTTATCGGTTTCAGTTTACTTGTCCAACAGGCTACTTGCGATTAGCATTGTTTTGATTGAAAACCGAAGGTGTGAGGGCACTAGAGGTCACGTTAACGAAAATTGTCCATCATTTACGGAATTTGTTTGGCAGTGACGGAAAAATCTGAAGGCCGTCCATCACTTTGACAGATTACACTTAGGGTGATCTACTCTAATTTGTAACTGTAATTACCCCCTGTCCAGTTGGTGGCGAGTGCATCCAGTGTGGCAGCAGAGCGGGATCATCAGCCTCCAGAACAAAAATGAGACTGTCACGAGTCTTTTGCTATGCGTTTGTTTACGCACAGGCGAGCACCCACTAGTAGTAAAGTGAAAGCACTTTGCGCTGACACTTTGCTTGGTCTGAGATGGCTGCAGCGATCTATCATGCCACATTGAAGAACGCCAAAGCGGTTTTCGTTGATTGAATTTCCTAATAAAATGGCCATAATTGCAATTCTGAGACTTTGTTTCGTATCAAAATAACAATGCTTAAAGCTTAGCCTAATACAGTACGCTCAATAGAGACGAAATCTCCGAAACTTTGGCCTCAGTGCTTATGGATGTTGGCTAATGCAAGGATTCAGGTTCAGTTTATCACAGCATTCATTCAGACTCCGTTACACAGGCTGATTGGTTCAACATCCCAAACAGGTGTAATGTAGAAATGCACTTACCATTCACAGGTGTGATCAAACACTGCAACAGAAGATAAAAGACAGAACAAAATAAAAGATACAATGTAAAACAAGGTTGTTGTTTTTTATCTCTGTATGTTCTGAGTTTTGTAAAAAGGTATTGAAGAGTGAATGACAGTGAGGAATCCTGTAGGACTGAACAAGATTGAGAAGGAACTGATGTTAAAACAAACTCTTACTGTTGGAGGTTCAGGAAGTGAGCAGTCTGAAAATAAGACAAACATTAATTCATTAATTCCAGAAGAAGTAATGAGAAACACGTTGATCTTCTAGATGAGTCGTCAGTGAGAGATGATGAAGATCAAGAATCACCTCTTGCTCCATTCTGCTTGAGTTCTCCAGTTATGTGGAAGACCAGAGTCTCCATCTCTGTCGGCAGGGAAGGTAAAGCCTGAAACAGCCTCTGAAATCTGAGAAAGAACCACAGAATTATAGCAGATCTCAGCACAAGCGACACCAGACACTCAATATCACGTACCACATACACTTACATCAGTATGTAGGAGCTGCACGGAATAATGGTCTGTGGAAACACAAACGAGCATCAGTGCCATCATCACATACTTGATTCATCAGACTCACTTCTTTGACCACTGTGCATTTACTTTACATTCTCATTTAAGACAATCCACATGCAAAAGCAAAACACTGGTGCATCTGATTAGGGTTTGATGGAGAGCCATTGAGAACAACTGTGTAAATGTTACCATCTGTGAGATTAAGAGCAGGTTTTGGAGAACATCAGGAAGTCCTCGTTCCACAGGAGACACAAGCAGATGATCAAACACTCTATTGATGATGACTTCCTTCTCTGGAAGACCAGGCAGATTATCAGCCATCAGTCCAGCCACCTGCTTTGGAGTGAGATTGTCCAGGGTCTCCAACTAAAGACACACAGAAGAGCAAGAGAATATCAGTGAAGGGTAAAGTGTTGTTGGTGTTATTTGTGTCAATCTTCTTTGATGAAATCACATGTGAAGATGTGAAGACGTACGGGATTAAAGAGTCCGTTGATGGAGAGCAGATCTCTGAGAGACACGAACTGAGAGAACGAGCCAAAGTTCTTCTGCAGCCACTCAGCGCTGTTGTTAGCAGTCGACACACAGCCCGCATCTGACACACAGCACACACAGTAAAATCACCTTCATGAACTCCAGAACCTCCACATGAAGCCTGAAACATCAGTGAACCTCCACCTCACCTGTTGCGTTTCTTCTGAGGAAGGCCAGGATGAAGAAGTCCGCCATGTTTCTTCCTTGGGTCTCATTGACAAGTGTGACCTCTGACAGGCTGAGAAATGTTTGAGAATAAAGTTAAACAAGCATCTTAACAGCTCCTGATAGTCCTGAGCTATTGTTGAGGAAATGCTTCTCTTACATGTGCTGGTAAGTTTGGCAGTTGAGGTTTTGCTGCTAGTGCACTGCAGTAGGGATGGTGATGCGAACGGTAAAAACGGCTTCAGATATTGACCCAACAACATGCTGATGAAAGTGACGTCACTCCATTGGTCAGGACTGATGCGCTCCAGTCTCAGCTCTCCAATCACATCCAGCACTTGGGACACGACATCACCTCTGATTGGCTGAGACTGATGATGTAATGAGGAGCAATTACTGTCATATTCCCAGTCAATCTTCCAGTGAACACTAGAGGAGTGATGTGCAAGACCTATTTACCATATTTGCCGCTGTGCTGGAGAAGATGACGAGGGCTCCGTCCAGAACATCATTTGCTTTGGTGAAAAGGAGTTTCCAGATCTCCTTGGAGTAACTTCTGCTGCTGGATAGTTGACACTTCAGGAGCCCAGCCAGGCTTTCAGGAGTGAAGCTTGTGATCTACAAACACAGAAGATCTCGTCAGTGGACATCGGCGTTCAGGAAACATTATGGTGATTCCAGAAACTGCTGCACATTTGGAGGGATGTAGATTCGTAGATGATCATCAGCATCAGCTCATTTGAACTGAGTTTGCTGTTCGTGGTCTTCTTACCGAAGAGCAAGCGTACTGCTGCAGGTCCACACTACAGGGGGCGCTCACGAGTCCAGCGGACAGGAGAGTCTCGTTACTGTGGAAGACATCAGAATTTCATGAGCACTTCCTGTCTGACAGATGATGTCACAGTGTCAAAGTGGAGAAAAGAGTGTTTTTGCTCGTACCTGTTGACTCCTGAACAAACTCTGGTAGCTGTTAAATCCATCAGAAAACATTGATTAGTGCCACTGGATCTCATTTATAACAATACAACACCAGTTAATATAAATGTTACAAGCAAAAATGTTGAGAGAAAATAATAGAAGTAGAAACTTGACAAACAAAACTTGCTCCGAGCAAATCTTGTTTTGATTCTCTCGAATTCCTTTCCCAAAATCTACTAGTCTTGTAAACTACTGGGATTTAACTTTTAGTAATATAGAAAGGATAATAAATGGATTTGATAACATGTTCAAGATATTTATCGGTTTCAGTTTACTTGTCCAACAGGCTACTTGCGATTAGCATTGTTTTGATTGAAAACCGAAGGTGTGAGGGCACTAGAGGTCACGTTAACCGAAAATTGTCCATCATTTACGGAATTTGTTTGGCAGTGACGGAAAAATCTGAAGGCCGTCCATCACTTTGACAGATTACACTTAGGGTGATCTACTCTAATTTGTAACTGTAATTACCCCCCTGTCCAGTTGGTGGCGAGTGCATCCAGTGTGGCAGCAGAGCGGGATCATCAGCCTCCAGAACAAAAATGAGACTGTCACGAGTCTTTTGCTATGCGTTTGTTTACGCACAGGCGAGCACCCACTAGTAGTAAAGTGAAAGCACTTTGCGCTGACACTTTGCTTGGTCTGAGATGGCTGCAGCGATCTATCATGCCACATTGAAGAACGCCAAAGCGGTTTTCGTTGATTGAATTTCCTAATAAAATGGCCATAATTGCAATTCTGAGACTTTGTTTCGTATCAAAATAATGCTTAAAGCTTAGCCTAATACAGTACGCTCAATAGAGACGAAATCTCCGAAACTTTGGCCTCAGTGCTTATGGATGTTGGCTAATGCAAGGATTCAGGTTCAGTTTATCACAGCATTCATTCAGACTCCGTTACACAGGCTGATTGGTTCAACATCCCAAACAGGTGTAATGTAGAAATGCACTTACCATTCACAGGTGTGATCAAACACTGCAACAGAAGATAAAAGACAGAACAAAATAAAAGATACAATGTAAAACAAGGTTGTTGTTTTTTATCTCTGTATGTTCTGAGTTTTGTAAAAAGGTATTGAAAAGTGAATGACAGTGAGGAATCCTGTAGGACTGAACAAGATTGAGAAGGAACTGATGTTAAAAACAAACTCTTACTGTTGGAGGTTCAGGAAGTGAGCAGTCTGAAAATAAGACAAACATTAATTCATTAATTCCAGAAGAAGTAATGAGAAACACGTTGATCTTCTAGATGAGTCGTCAGTGAGAGATGATGAAGATCAAGAATCACCTCTTGCTCCATTCTGCTTGAGTTCTCCAGTTATGTGGAAGACCAGAGTCTCCATCTCTGTCGGCAGGGAAGGTAAAGCCTGAAACAGCCTCTGAAATCTGAGAAAGAACCACAGAATTATAGCAGATCTCAGCACAAGCGACACCAGACACTCAATATCACGTACCAAATACACTTACATCAGTATGTAGGAGCTGCACGGAATAATGGTCTGTGGAAACACAAACGAGCATCAGTGCCATCATCACATACTTGATTCATCAGACTCACTTCTTTGACCACTGTGCATTTACTTTACATTCTCATTTAAGACAATCCACATGCAAAAGCAAAACACTGGTGCATCTGATTAGGGTTTGATGGAGAGCCATTGAGAACAACTGTGTAAATGTTACCATCTGTGAGATTAAGAGCAGGTTTTGGAGAACATCAGGAAGTCCTCGTTCCACAGGAGACACAAGCAGATGATCAAACACTCTATTGATGATGACTTCCTTCTCTGGAAGACCAGGCAGATTATCAGCCATCAGTCCAGCCACCTGCTTTGGAGTGAGATTGTCCAGGGTCTCCAACTAAAGACACACAGAAGAGCAAGAGAATATCAGTGAAGGGTAAAGTGTTGTTGGTGTTATTTGTGTCAATCTTCTTTGATGAAATCACATGTGAAGATGTGAAGACGTACGGGATTAAAGAGTCCGTTGATGGAGAGCAGATCTCTGAGAGACACGAACTGAGAGAACGAGCCAAAGTTCTTCTGCAGCCACTCAGCGCTGTTGTTAGCAGTCGACACACAGCCCGCATCTGACACACAGCACACACAGTAAAATCACCTTCATGAACTCCAGAACCTCCACATGAAGCCTGAAACATCAGTGAACCTCCACCTCACCTGTTGCGTTTCTTCTGAGGAAGGCCAGGATGAAGAAGTCCGCCATGTTTCTTCCTTGGGTCTCATTGACAAGTGTGACCTCTGACAGGCTGAGAAATGTTTGAGAATAAAGTTAAACAAGCATCTTAACAGCTCCTGATAGTCCTGAGCTATTGTTGAGGAAATGCTTCTCTTACATGTGCTGGTAAGTTTGGCAGTTGAGGTTTTGCTGCTAGTGCACTGCAGTAGGGATGGTGATGCGAACGGTAAAACGGCTTCAGATATTGACCCAACAACATGCTGATGAAAGTGACGTCACTCCATTGGTCAGGACTGATGCGCTCCAGTCTCAGCTCTCCAATCACATCCAGCACTTGGGACACGACATCACCTCTGATTGGCTGAGACTGATGATGTAATGAGGAGCAATTACTGTCATATTCCCAGTCAATCTTCCAGTGAACACTAGAGGAGTGATGTGCAAGACCTATTTACCATATTTGCCGCTGTGCTGGAGAAGATGACGAGGGCTCCGTCCAGAACATCATTTGCTTTGGTGAAAAGGAGTTTCCAGATCTCCTTGGAGTAACTTCTGCTGCTGGATAGTTGACACTTCAGGAGCCCAGCCAGGCTTTCAGGAGTGAAGCTTGTGATCTACAAACACAGAAGATCTCGTCAGTGGACATCGGCGTTCAGGAAACATTATGGTGATTCCAGAAACTGCTGCACATTTGGAGGGATGTAGATTCGTAGATGATCATCAGCATCAGCTCATTTGAACTGAGTTTGCTGTTCGTGGTCTTCTTACCGAAGAGCAAGCGTACTGCTGCAGGTCCACACTACAGGGGGCGCTCACGAGTCCAGCGGACAGGAGAGTCTCGTTACTGTGGAAGACATCAGAATTTCATGAGCACTTCCTGTCTGACAGATGATGTCACAGTGTCAAAGTGGAGAAAAGAGTGTTTTTGCTCGTACCTGTTGACTCCTGAACAAACTCTGGTAGCTGTTAAATCCATCAGAAAACATTGATTAGTGCCACTGGATCTCATTTATAACAATACAACACCAGTTAATATAAATGTTACAAGCAAAAATGTTGAGAGAAAATAATAGAAGTAGAAACTTGACAAACAAAACTTGCTCCGAGCAAATCTTGTTTTGATTCTCTCCGAATTCCTTTCCCAAAATCTACTAGTCTTGTAAACTACTGGGATTTAACTTTTAGTAATATAGAAAGGATAATAAATGGATTTGATAACATGTTCAAGATATTTATCGGTTTCAGTTTACTTGTCCAACAGGCTACTTGCGATTAGCATTGTTTTGATTGAAAACCGAAGGTGTGAGGGCACTAGAGGTCACGTTAACGAAAATTGTCCATCATTTACGGAATTTGTTTGGCAGTGACGGAAAAATCTGAAGGCCGTCCATCACTTTGACAGATTACACTTAGGGTGATCTACTCTAATTTGTAACTGTAATTACCCCCCTGTCCAGTTGGTGGCGAGTGCATCCAGTGTGGCAGCAGAGCGGGATCATCAGCCTCCAGAACAAAAATGAGACTGTCACGAGTCTTTTGCTATGCGTTTGTTTACGCACAGGCGAGCACCCACTAGTAGTAAAGTGAAAGCACTTTGCGCTGACACTTTGCTTGGTCTGAGATGGCTGCAGCGATCTATCATGCCACATTGAAGAACGCCAAAGCGGTTTTCGTTGATTGAATTTCCTAATAAAATGGCCATAATTGCAATTCTGAGACTTTGTTTCGTATCAAAATAACAATGCTTAAAGCTTAGCCTAATACAGTACGCTCAATAGAGACGAAATCTCCGAAACTTTGGCCTCAGTGCTTATGGATGTTGGCTAATGCAAGGATTCAGGTTCAGTTTATCACAGCATTCATTCAGACTCCGTTACACAGGCTGATTGGTTCAACATCCCAAACAGGTGTAATGTAGAAATGCACTTACCATTCACAGGTGTGATCAAACACTGCAACAGAAGATAAAAGACAGAACAAAATAAAAGATACAATGTAAAACAAGGTTGTTGTTTTTTATCTCTGTATGTTCTGAGTTTTGTAAAAAGGTATTGAAGAGTGAATGACAGTGAGGAATCCTGTAGGACTGAACAAGATTGAGAAGGAACTGATGTTAAAAACAAACTCTTACTGTTGGAGGTTCAGGAAGTGAGCAGTCTGAAAATAAGACAAACATTAATTCATTAATTCCAGAAGAAGTAATGAGAAACACGTTGATCTTCTAGATGAGTCGTCAGTGAGAGATGATGAAGATCAAGAATCACCTCTTGCTCCATTCTGCTTGAGTTCTCCAGTTATGTGGAAGACCAGAGTCTCCATCTCTGTCGGCAGGGAAGGTAAAGCCTGAAACAGCCTCTGAAATCTGAGAAAGAACCACAGAATTATAGCAGATCTCAGCACAAGCGACACCAGACACTCAATATCACGTACCAAATACACTTACATCAGTATGTAGGAGCTGCACGGAATAATGGTCTGTGGAAACACAAACGAGCATCAGTGCCATCATCACATACTTGATTCATCAGACTCACTTCTTTGACCACTGTGCATTTACTTTACATTCTCATTTAAGACAATCCACATGCAAAAGCAAAACACTGGTGCATCTGATTAGGGTTTGATGGAGAGCCATTGAGAACAACTGTGTAAATGTTACCATCTGTGAGATTAAGAGCAGGTTTTGGAGAACATCAGGAAGTCCTCGTTCCACAGGAGACACAAGCAGATGATCAAACACTCTATTGATGATGACTTCCTTCTCTGGAAGACCAGGCAGATTATCAGCCATCAGTCCAGCCACCTGCTTTGGAGTGAGATTGTCCAGGGTCTCCAACTAAAGACACACAGAAGAGCAAGAGAATATCAGTGAAGGGTAAAGTGTTGTTGGTGTTATTTGTGTCAATCTTCTTTGATGAAATCACATGTGAAGATGTGAAGACGACGGGATTAAAGAGTCCGTTGATGGAGAGCAGATCTCTGAGAGACACGAACTGAGAGAACGAGCCAAAGTTCTTCTGCAGCCACTCAGCGCTGTTGTTAGCAGTCGACACACAGCCCGCATCTGACACACAGCACACACAGTAAAATCACCTTCATGAACTCCAGAACCTCCACATGAAGCCTGAAACATCAGTGAACCTCCACCTCACCTGTTGCGTTTCTTCTGAGGAAGGCCAGGATGAAGAAGTCCGCCATGTTTCTTCCTTGGGTCTCATTGACAAGTGTGACCTCTGACAGGCTGAGAAATGTTTGAGAATAAAGTTAAACAAGCATCTTAACAGCTCCTGATAGTCCTGAGCTATTGTTGAGGAAATGCTTCTCTTACATGTGCTGGTAAGTTTGGCAGTTGAGGTTTTGCTGCTAGTGCACTGCAGTAGGGATGGTGATGCGAACGGTAAAACGGCTTCAGATATTGACCCAACAACATGCTGATGAAAGTGACGTCACTCCATTGGTCAGGACTGATGCGCTCCAGTCTCAGCTCTCCAATCACATCCAGCACTTGGGACACGACATCACCTCTGATTGGCTGAGACTGATGATGTAATGAGGAGCAATTACTGTCATATTCCCAGTCAATCTTCCAGTGAACACTAGAGGAGTGATGTGCAAGACCTATTTACCATATTTGCCGCTGTGCTGGAGAAGATGACGAGGGCTCCGTCCAGAACATCATTTGCTTTGGTGAAAAGGAGTTTCCAGATCTCCTTGGAGTAACTTCTGCTGCTGGATAGTTGACACTTCAGGAGCCCAGCCAGGCTTTCAGGAGTGAAGCTTGTGATCTACAAACACAGAAGATCTCGTCAGTGGACATCGACGTTCAGGAAACATTATGGTGATTCCAGAAACTGCTGCACATTTGGAGGGATGTAGATTCGTAGATGATCATCAGCATCAGCTCATTTGAACTGAGTTTGCTGTTCGTGGTCTTCTTACCGAAGAGCAAGCGTACTGCTGCAGGTCCACACTACAGGGGGCGCTCACGAGTCCAGCGGACAGGAGAGTCTCGTTACTGTGGGGTAGATAAACTCTTCTCATTATTTTGATTTACTTTAATTGTTTTTTAAGTTTAAAGTTTTACTTTAAACTTTTTATTAGTAAAAATATTTTTTTATCAGTGAAAAGTCCAAAATTAACAGTACCTGCTGATTCCATTACAAATTGATGTCTCTGTAAAAGTAACATAAAAGGAAATTAAGAAAAACAGACAGAGCACATTTTGGTTTGGTTAGTTTCTTTTGGTACTTTACAGCTTAAACAATATTAAACTTACCGTTGACTGATGTTGAAATACACTGCAAATGACATGACCACAAATCAGTAATGGGTTATGAAGTTATTTTCTTTTATGTTTACGAAAATATAAAAAAAATATAAAAATAGCATATCCAATGAGATTAAAACTTTGTTTCTTACTGTTACAGGTGGTGGAAAACAGCCTGTTAAAGACACAACAGTAAAATCTTAGAATTATAGAAAATGTGTGTCTCAGTTACAGCTATATCATAGTCTAAATTGATGACTAAATTCACTTAAGATATTTAGATAATTAGTTCCATAATTTTAATTTGATTTGTTTGTGTGCATGCATCTGTACCAGGAGGAGCCATGTGTTCCAGCTGACTCGTGTAGTTCTTGATGTGTTGCATCATGTGTGGAGGAACCACAGATTCCTGCAGCCTCTGAACTCTGAAAGAGAGAGAAATCATGTGAAACTGTGACTGAAGCAGTTCAGTAATAGAAGCAGTGTTTTAGTGTTACTTACATCTGCTGGTAAGACGAGCACTCCAAACCCATCTGATATCAAAACAAAATGAGAAATAATTAATCTTACTCCAAAATAATTGTATGTGCTGCAATCTGTCTACAAACACACAGTCTTTTGCAGAGATGGTCTTACCTGGCCAGCGAGCATGATGAGATATTCAAGCATCTCAACTAGACCACGGTCTTCAGGAGAAACCAGGATGTGATCAAAAACCATGTTTATGATGATGTTTTTCTCTGGGAGACCTGCAAAATACTCAACTATGAGTTCAGCTGTCTGTCTTGGGAAGAGAACCAGCAGTGCATCTATCTGAAATACACAAAGAAAACACTTCTTTTAACAAAAATAATCGAAAAGGAATCCAATTCATCAATCACATGAGAAGGTCATGAATAGAGCTAAATTTTAAACAGAGAAACAGAATAAAACAAGCTGAAATGCAGCAGATATTCTTGTCAGTGGGACTGTGGGTATAACTCACAGCGTTGAAGTCTCGGTTCAGCTGGTACATTTCCCTCAACGTAGCAAAATGTGAAAATCCACCAAGATTCAGAGTAACCCAGATGCTGCTGTTCTCCGCAGGGCAGCCACCTGAAAACATGTTGACAACATATTTTTATAGATGGATGGATGGATGGATAAACATATAGATAGACAGATGTACCTGAAACATTTTGTCGGCTCAGGAAGGATGAGATGAAATGCTGGTAAACATCCTGCAAACCTTCTTCTGACATCAGGAACATGTTGTCGCTGAGTTCTGAAACACTGAAGTTCAACATGAATGTCAGGTGAGCGTGGAGGTCAGCTGAGAACAGAGTTAATCAGGTGGGATTAGCAATGCCTTCAGTGGACGTACAGTATCTGGAAGGTTTGACAGCTGAACTCTTTTTGACTGAGGCACGTGAGATATTCTGGAGTGAGTGTGGAGAGAAGAGGCTTTAACTTGATCTGGAACCATAATCTCACAAACGACTCATCCTGCAAGTTGCTCATCGTGAAGGTGTCATGAACCATTTGGTCCAGGATGTCACTGAAGGGGGAACTCTGGGAACTGAAGTTCTGGGCAAGAAACAACATGCAAACAGGAATTATATCAAATACTGGTTTCTACACAGCTGATGTGAGATCTGGCAGGACTTACGGTCATGGATAGCTGCTGCAGGAGAGCGTTGAGGTTCTGGGAGAGATGCAGGAGGACACTCGAGAGCGTCTCCTCGTTGAGCGTGAGGTTTGAGCGTGCTGCGCAGTGCAGGACCGTGGCCACATGTTCCACCAGGTCCGTCAGCTAGAAAGACATGAAATCATAATGCCATGCCAGCACAGAACATGCTTGGAATAATGTGTATGTTTCCAGCAAGCATTTAGCTTACCCCACACGTTCTGTTATCAATAAAGACGCTGCAGATGTCCTGATTTTCATTCTGGGCTCCAGTTCCCATTCCCGTCTCAATGTAGCTAAAGAAAACACGCCAAACCACATCAGAGCATTCTCATTACTCCATCAGAGAAATCTTCTGGATAACTATGACAGTACTCGCATAGTAAACTCACAACTGGTTATGGAAGACAGCCGTGAGGTTGGGGTGGATTTCTATCTGGCCAGGAGGAAGGAATCGCCGGAGTATGGGAGAAACCACGTGCGTGTACCAGTCGTTAATGTTCACAGGGTCAAACGTGACCAGCTGCTGGCTGGAATTCTGCTTGAAGGGAGCGGCGAGCTCGGCGAGCGTCAGGTTGATCATGGCCTGCACCAGTGTGGTGCTCCGCATGCTGCTCAAGTTTTGCTTGAGGAAGAGAGCAGATACAGACAGCAGAATTCAGGAGGTGGGTTTTTGGTTTATGATGCCTTACTAAATGTGCGAGTGTGCTGTTACCTGCTTCGTCAAGGACACAAACTGTCTAACAAAACTCCCGACAGGACTGAATGCCGTCATGAATCCATTCAGCGCCTGAAGCCACACATCAGACTGGATTAATCATTCAGTATCTCAGGAGATTTGCATATTATGGTCTCTTAAACATCTACTTATTTGCTCATCTACATCAGGGCTGGGCAACTCATTGATCCCATTTTCCCCCCCAATAAATGTAAGATCAGCATCTTTAATAAAATAAAATCTATCAATTTATGCATTTTTTTGTGATTTTTAGTGTGTTTTTTTAATTATTTATTTACATCTAAAAGTACCATATTTTATGTAAAATATGCTTATTTTTATGTTATATTTAATATTTCTTTTACTTCAGTAAAAAAAAAATAATTCCATAATTTCAGACAGCCAAAACCTAAAAATTTGGTGACTTTGGTGACATCTGGTAGTCTTCTTATGATGATATAAAAAATATCAAAATATCAAAAATATCAATAGACACTAGTTGGCAGTAGTTTTCAATGGTTTTTTTGTGGGCATGTGAGAGAGAGAGATTGTTTGACACATTGAGAATGTTGTATAGGCTCACCCTTTCATTTATACATGTGTTTGATCTGCATTGTGTTGGATTTATTGAACAAATAAGAACAATGCTTTGAATTTTAGTATTTTCCATTAATTTCCTATGGGAGAAATTTAGGAGTTTTTTTTTTTTTTTCAACCACTTAACTTTGTTGAATCAACTCCTCTATTTGTGAGTGTGTGAGTGTGTGTGTGTGTTCAGGTGGCAAACTTAGGAAAAGTAGCCAAGTCTTGAACCGCTCAGATTAAGGAAACAATTTTTAAGAAAACAAAATAAAATGATTTTGCCCAAATTTGTCCCGAAGGATGATTGAGGGTTAACCCTGATGAAAATCACCCGTCTGTAGCTTTCTAGTAATCCTGGAGACCTTAATTAGCTCATTCCAGTGTGTTTGATTGGGGTTGGAGCTGAGCTCTGCAGGAAAATGGATCTCGAGCCCTGATCTGCGTCTGTGAGACTGTGACTGGCATGATTCTTACCTGTCCAAGAGGGTCTTGAAGTGAGGCGGATGGAACGGTGTTCATATAATACGCTGTGCCGTTATGTGAAGGCCATGGATCCTCAGAGGGTATCAGAGTGGAACGCAAACTCTGAAACACTAGGCCGAGGGAGCCGTCTGTCAAGCCCACCACCTCCGGATGAAGGAGAAGCTCTGCCTTCTGTTCTGGACTCAAGAGGTGCAAAACCTCCAGCTGACAAGACAGGGAAGAACCTCAGAACATCTCCAGGACATCAGCACAGAGCTAAGGATGCCATCGAATGACCATCAGGATAACATCAGATGCGAGAGTGAGTGTTCCTACCCCGCTGAAGAGCATGTTGATGGACGTGAAGTCACGCACTTGAGCCATGACCGAGAACGAGCCGAAGTTCTTCAAGAGCCAGTCCTCAGTGCTGTCCTCTGGATCTACACAGCCTACAACAACATACAATCAGACTACTCAAACCTGCCCAAAACCCTCACAGAACACAAACATGACCAGTGCTAGAGGTGAAGCGATACCTGAGGATGTGTTTCTAGAGAGAAACGGGTACATGAAGAAAGAATAGATCCACTTCTGTCGCACTGGATCCAGACCGGAGAAATGCTGACTCAACTCCTTTACACTATACACAACAAAACATACAAGCAGTCACAGATACGGCACACACATGCACAAGGAAATAAAGACCTCAGTTTCTTAAATGCTGCCGTACACAGTCTGGTAGGCGCTGCAGCTGAAGTTTCTGTTGCTGAGGCATGTGAGGAAGTTTCTGGAGACGGACGACAGCAGAGGAGTGAGTTTGATGTCCAGCCACGCTCTGATCACGTGATCCTCGTTCAGACTGATGCCTCCCGACAGATCCACGACCGGCACGCCGGCCACACTGGAGCGCTGCGAGACAGACAGTGTCAAGGCGGGGCCACAGCAGTGAAGGCTCATGGGATATGTGTGTCTGTGTGTGTTTGTGTGTGTACCATGAAGGAGTAGACGTCCAGTGCGGCGCTGATGAGTGCCTTCAGGTGAAGGATGTGGTCTGTGTCAGGCTCTGATGGGACGCCGGCACACGTCAGGAAGCTCCGCGTGGGACCGTCCAACTAAACACAGCACAGATTGAGAATGAGAGTGTGACATGACAGCATCAAATGTGGGTTCAAGTCCCATTCAAAGGAAGTCTGTTCACTCTGCGACCGTAAATTGCAATACTGCTTCCCACACTCATGTTTAACTTACATATTTAAAACCAGCAACGAATGCTCAAATAGCATTGAAAAAGCTTATATTTCAGGCTGGAGTTTGGGTTCCTTGCTTGGACAGCAGCTTTTAAAAGATACTTAATTTCCAGTCATGTTATTGATTTAACAGCACTGACACTATCAGAACAGAACTGAATTGATCTGAATAACGACACTATTCTCTTTTGTAGAGCTACTTTACAGCTAAAAATTGAATTTGTTTCATTACAGATTAATTGAACATTAACACTGTTTTTTGTTTTGTCTATACAGTAATTAACATGTTCCACAGGCGTTCTCTAGTGACTGGTGGGAGTGGTGGGCTTTCATTGTGTCTATGATCTTGTTTTTGTCTAGGCTACTTTTATTCAGAAAGAGTGATCATGTTGCCTTTGGTTTCATGTTTCTGTCTGGAGGATTGGTGTCTAATCAGTCTGTTTGTGTCTATGTCCAGTGTTGTTCTGCTATTGTCTTGTTAATGCTTTGGTTAGTGATTCTGTCACCTCTGAAATATCTGTCATTTTATTTATTTTAATGTTATAAAATGGCATTAGATTTCTTTATAACATTTCGCTCACCTTGCATTATTGTTTAGTTCATTGTGAATTTGTGTGTTTAGCTCAACAATGAACAATCTAAAAATATCCTGTGTGTGTGTGTGTGTGAGTCTGTGTGTGTGTGTGCGTGCGTGTGTATGTATGTGTGTGTGTGCGTGCTCACATCAGTGCATTGTTCTGCTGTAAGTCCAGCACTCGTTCCACTGGTTTGACTGTAAATCATGAAATGAGATGAGATTAATGTGGGCAGAGGGAGGAGATGGAGCTGAATGGAAAGTGAGCTATAGGTCACGATGATGAATGAAAGTAAGAAATGTTAAGTCATTTCACAACAACAGCATAAAACACAAGAAAGACTGCATTCTGGATGGGTTCTTTTGTCTCAAAAGTTTCTGTAGGTTACATAATGTAAAGATCTGAAGGGCTTCACTCACTTCTGCACTGCTGAACAAACGCTGCCTGAAAACAGAGACAGACAGAGTCACGTCTCACATCTGTCGTAATGTACAGTAAGCTGGACATTGTGGCTAAATGAACTCTGACAGAGAGAGATCAAGCCTGCATTTAACCTGTGTATTACACAGCTATTACCAAATAAAGTCCACACATATTAATCAGAGTCTTATGATTCAGTTCTGTGAGAAGAAGCACAGTCAGACGTGAAACTAGCACATTGAGTGAGAAAATTATAAACTAATTTATTAACATCATTATAGACAAGTATTTGAAAGACACCACTGATCACAATCAGGTATTCCAGAGCATGAACTAAGAGTGTTTCAATAAAATAACCGTCCTGTGCATTTTCTCACACACTCATATCATGGACTCTTTGTTGTTTGGAGTGCTGTTTTTCATTAATCAGTTTAAACATAAATGACAATTGTGGACTCACCGAAACCCATCGCTCCGACGTACAGGAGCAGCAAAATAAGAGGCTTTCTCATGAGGACTGATCTGCTTCCCGTAGACGCTCCTGTGAAATTCAGCTCTTAGACAAACAGACACAACACCAGATGAATGAAATGCTTATTTCTCAGATGACCGCTAAACCTAATGACTGAAAGCAGGAGTTTCATTAGTCTTAAGCTTTCATCTTACGACATACAGTAGAAGAAAGATTTTACAGCCGTATGAAGAAGGGATAAAAACAACACTGAAATGACACACACACACACACACACACACACACACTTGCATATGTGGTTTAATACCTTTTTTTTAAAAGTATTTTTCAAACATGTATCAACATTCCAGTAAGTTTCTTCTGTTCACCAAGACTACATGTATTTGTTTAAAAATACAGTAAAAACAGTAATAATAAAAATAAAAACAAACAACTATTTTTAACACTGATAATCAGAAATCCAAGCTTTTCAATGGTATAGTATATAATAAGGAGTATATATGTAATATGGATAAGAATACCCCCCCCCCCCCCACCCACAATGTAAAGCACTTTGTAAATGTAAGGAATTATTATTATTATTATTATTATTATTATGTTACAAAAGCTTTTTATTTCAGATAAACGCTGATCTTTGGATCTTTCTATTCATCAAAGATTAATCAGACAATTAATCAGAAATGTTTCTTGAGAAGCAGATCAGTATATTAGAATGATTTCTGAAGATCATGTGACTCTGAAGACTGCAGTAATGATGCTGAAAATACAGCTGCGCATCACAGAAATAAATTACAGTTTCACACATATTCACACAGAAAACAGCTGTTTTAAACTGTAATATTATTTCACAATATTACTGTTTTTGCTGTATTTTTTTATTATTTTTTTTTTTTCAAAAGACAGTTCTTTCAAAAATGTTAAAATATATTACAATCTTTAATAATATAATATAATATAATATAATTTATTAATTCTAAATAAAACACGGGACCTCAGAATGTAGTTCAGCTGTTAATGTGAATGCAGACAGAAATCAAAGGCTGAATGTGTCAGGTGTTATCTGCGGGTGGCGTGGCGTCGTGTGTTGGATTACAAACACAAAACAGCAGCACATTCTCTCACACATCTCTGTCATTCCACTCAGAACACAACAGAGCCACAGCTGGTTAAACCGGTCGAGCGAGGTGATCACCGCAGCCATTCATACTGAAGAGGTTCAACAACACACTCCTGAGTCACACTTTAAGACAAATGTCATCCCATAAAACAGAACAATCAAACACAAAAATAATGACATTCTGTCTCTCATGCTCGTGATTGACTCATGAAACATGAAGTGCAAATACAAGCCTGTGTGTATCGGGAAGGAAGGAAACCATGAAGTATAAGAAACTTTACTTATATTTACTTGTGTATTGTGTGTGTGTGTGTATATATATATATATATATATATATATATGTGTGTGTGTGTGTGTGAATGGATATGAACTGTGTGATTGAATTGAGAGTGACACACAGGGCCTATAAAAAAAAGTATTCATTTTTTTATGTTGCATGTTAAACTGCTTTAAATTACTTTTTTCCTCACAACAATCTACACTCCAACAGAATTGTCACAACTTCGTAAATTTGTTAAAAATCAAAAACTGAAAAAAGTGCATTGTATTAGTATTCATACCCTTAACTCAGTACTTGTCTGAGGAAAGCTTGTACTTTTTGGGTATGATGCGATAAGCTGTGCACATCATCATTTGGCAATTATCTGCCATTCTTCTCCTCACCTCTTCACCTCTCAAGCTCTGTCAGGTTGGATTGGGGCAGACGCACATCTTCAGGTTTCTCCAGAAATATTTGTTTGGGTTCAAGCCCAGGCTGTGGTTGGGTCACTCAAAGGCATTCACAGAGTTGTCTATAAGCCACTCTTGCTGTGCTTAGGGTCATTGTCCTGTTGGAAGGTGAACCTTCTGCCCAGTCTGAGGTTGTGAATGCTCTGGACTGGGTTTTCATTAACGCTATCTTAATATTTTGGTGTATTGAGCTTTTCTTCTATTCTGACGAGTCCCTCAGTCCCTGCCGCTGAAGAACTGCCCACAGCACACTGTACTTTTGGGATGGTACTCTGCAGGTGATGAGCAGAGCTGGTTTCCTTCAAACATGATGCATGGAATTGAGGTTCATCAGACCAGAGAATCTTGTTTCTCACAGTCTGAGGGTCCTTTAGGTGCTGTTTTGTAAATTCCAAGTGTGTTGTCACATGTGTCTTAACTGAGGAGAGGATTGAGTCTGGCCACACTGCCATAAAGCCCAGATCGGTGGGGTGTTGCAGTGATGTTTGTCCTTCTGTAGGTTTCTCCCATCTGTGTATATGATCATGGAGCTCAACTAGAGTGACCATCAGGTTCTTTGTCACCAGTCTAGACAAGGCTTCTCCATCAGTTGCTCAGTTTGTCCAGGAGGCCAGCTCTAGGAAGAGTCCTGGTTGTTTCAAGCTTCTTCCATTAAGGGTAACAGAGACTACATGCTTCTGTGAACCTTCAATGCTGCAGATTTTTTTTTTCTGAACTCTTCCCCAAAAGTGTGGCTTGGCATAATCCTGTTCAGATTAATCCTGTTCTCCCTATACGCAGAGTACACAGTTTGTGTTGGGCACCAACTCCAGGGGGGCACCATCACAGTTGCTTTCGTTCTATATTAATATTAACATATACATATACATAAATAATAATCTAAACATGAACATTATATAAATATATATATATATATATATATATATATATATATATATAATAATGAATTTGTTGGTGAACGCAGTAGGCAGTATAAGCACAGGTGACGCACCATTCCCACATCTGCGCTCGCGCTCGCCTCATGTTTGCGGCTGAATACAAATGATCATCATAATCGATGGACAACTAGGCTATACCTGGGAGAAAAGACATCAGTGCAGTCCGGCGCAGAGATGAAGTTCGTGCATCACTTTCAGGTAACTATGCTTTCATAATCCTGTGAAACATTTTTGGCTGTTGACATTAATAATGTGTTTTAATGTCAGTAACAATTTCTCCACCACCAACAACACATCTTACTTAATATTCTAGTTTCCATAACTTAAAATGTATTATATAAAAACAACAAAGTGATTGGTTAATTAATAATAATCATACGGTTTCACTGAATAGCACTGTTAAAATACATAATGTAATTCAAAATAAACAATTTACATTATTATAAATGCCTGCAAAGGGCACCGAAGGCCTGGTAATTGCTGTTGTTACACTTACAGGATATCAAATCCTTGTTTAATATCAACCAAACATTTAATTCAAATATCCACTTATTTTTTTTTTTTATTGTTTGGCCACCTTTTAGCGATAGAAATGCTACAGCCTCTTTAATTTCTTCAACAAAAACATGTGGACATCACTTACCAATATTACCCATGGTTATCGTACTGAAACTGCTTAATTTCATTTTGTGTGATTTCTAAATGCTTGAGACCATACAACTGTATTAATAAAACCATAGCCATTGTTAACTGTCTAGAGCTACAACTGTAATTTATAAATAATAAAATAAAATAAAATAACATTTATTCATTCACTTTTAAATTTGATTAAAGTTCTATTTAGACCGCTTATAGTAGTTTCTTTCTTTCTCGAGGGATGGTACACAACAATACTCTTCTGCTTAGGGCACCCATCTGTCCAGCAGCGGTCCTGATGCTGTCTCTGAGCTCTACACGCAGTTCTTTTGACCTCAGGGCTTGGTTTTTGCTCTGATACGCATTATCAGCTGTTAGACCTTTTATTAAGACATGTGTGCCTTTCCAAATCATACCCATTCAATTAAATTTGCCACAGGTTAACTTCACTCGAAGTGTAGTAACATCTACTTGAGCTTAATTTCAATTGTCCCAGATAAGGGTATGAATACTTGTGCAATGGAATCATTTTAGCAAAGATGTTAAAAACCTGGTTTTTACTTTATCATTATAGTGTATGGAGTGTAGATTGATGTGGAAAAAAGTAATTTAAACCAGTTTAATATAAGGCAGCAACATTTTCATTTTGAAAAAAAATGAAGGGTTATGAATACATTTTATAGGCACTGTATGATCACAAAAGGATGTTCAGCAATGTACTTTGGCAACAGGAACCAATATCTAGTAATTGCTCTAAACTTGGATCGTTTTGATAAGTGTAATACGTTTCTACTTCTGTAAATCTGTAAACTATTAATAAAATGTAAGTTTCAAAAGTGCTCTTGATTCAAATATAATTTCCATTTGCTTCATATGCATGAGATGTCAGTGCTTATTCCCACGATATAACATGTGAAAGATTACAAAACACTTCTGAGACGTCTCGGTCACGTCTCAGTTCTCCTGATTCCAGATCTAAATCACGATCGGCTCATGACGGAAAACTCTGCTAATGTTTGACTTGATCTTTCCCAGGCCAAACTCTCACATGATTTTCAACCTAAATCTGTGCAAATATCAAGTGAGCCATACGAAACGTTCGTAGTTACACTACTTTAGTTAAGTACTTTATGTATTATGCACTTTATTGTATTATTTATGTGCCCTCTAGAAGCTTGTGTTATTGTGCCATCCTATTCTTGTCGTATTCTATGTTTTCCTTTTATTTATTTTACAATTAACAGAAAGCAAACAAAAAGGCCTGTAACACTAGCTTGCTCTATTCTTTTTCTATTCTATCTGTTTTCTTTTTATTTATTATGTCATTTTAAAAAAGGAACCTTGCTATGTGTTCTGCGTTGAGCTAACTGAGACTCGTTATAGCACTTGCGTATCATTGCTCTTTAGTTGATTCTGATTGCTTCTGTTGTCCTCATTTGTAAGTCACTCTGGATAAAAGCATCTGCTAAATGACTAAATGAAAATGTACTTTAAATTACATGAACTCACACTGAACAATACTTACAAAACAGTTAATGTTAATATAAATGTTTACTAATACATTCTTAAAATCAAAGGTTGTATCATTTAATATTATTTAATTGACCTGAGCTAACGAACTAACAGTGAGTAGTTGTGTTTTCATTAACTATGTTAACAAAGATGAATAAATTCTGTAAGAAATGAATTGCTCGCTGAATGCATTAACTAATATTAACTAATGGGGTTTTATTGTGAAGTGTTACTGAAATGTTCAAAGCTCATCTCATATAAAATATCTACATCACAGTCAACAAAGATATCAGATCAGATTCGATCAAGAAGAGATTTTTTTTACAGGTTTTAAGCAGCTGAGTCAGAATCATTAAAACTCACACTACACTCTCAGAGGAGTATTACCAGAGTAACAGCACAACACACAACACACACAGGTAACACACCAGCTTCAGCGCAGTAAACCTCAGAACACACACTTTACATAAAGAGAAATCACAGAGCTTACCTGCCAGGTGTGTTTGTCATGAAGACGTTACACTGAGTGAGTGTGTGTTAAAGCCTGCAGACACTACCATTCACCAGACTCCACCCACAGCAGAGAGAGAGAGATATGAACACACACACACACACACACACACACACAGACACAGACAGACACAGAAAGAGAGAGACAACAGGTAACTGCAAGACATCTGGCCCATTAATTAACAAGTTAGTTAGTTAGCCTCTTTATTGTCCACATTTGTAAATCTGTCTTGGCTTCACAACACATCATAACAAATCCAACACAGTAAAAAAAAAATTGCACAAGAACAATAATAATAATAATCTAAAAATAAAATCAGACTCAACATTTCACTTTAGCATACACACATACTGTATACACCATCCCATGTGTACACACACACACACACACACATATATATACAAGTACCACCTCTGAATCCCAAAAGAAAATGGAATTGGAATTGAAAGAAATGAGAAACTGCGTGGCAGATCATGTGATAGGACGTCCTGAAATGAGGAAGTATTTCACTAAATCCTTATTTGTGACCCTGGACCACAAAACCAGTCTTAAGTGTCAATTTTTCGAAATTAAGATTTATACATCACACGAAAGCTGAATAAATGATCTTTCCATTGATGTATGGTTTGTTAGGATCGGACAATATTTGGAAAATCTGGAATCTGAGGGTGCAAAAAAATCTAAATATTGAATAAATCACCTTTAAAGTTGTCCAAATGAAGTTCTTAGCAATGCATATTACAAATCAAAAATGAAGTTTTTATATATTTATTGCAGGAAATTTACAAAATATCTTCATGGAACATGACCTTAATATCCAAATGATTTTTGGCATAAAATAAAAATGGATAATTTTGACTCATACAGTGTATTGTTGGCTATTGCTACAAATATACCTGTGCTGCTTATGACTGCTTCTGTGCTGCAGGGTCACATTTATTAACCACTAGCAGGCTGGTTTAACCAGCTACAGAAGGCTGTGTGGAAATGAGGCCGATGCTTTCAGACCTTCTCGTGTTCTGTGAAAACACACTCGTTTGCACTGCAGCTTCACTCGGACGTCTGCTGTAGAGACTCTATCACTGAGATGTGTGTGAACAGTTGTCTGTCCTAAAGTTAAATAGAAAGACTCAAGTATTTACCGCTTCTGTTGGTTTGCTGGTGTTTTCTGTCTCAGGACACACACAAAGATGCAGCTGATTTGCACACAACACCACAATCTGAAGAATGCAATGCCAATGCTGCTCTCATTTGTTCAATATTTTAAAAATAACCTATTGTCAGCAAGTATATTAATCAATCATCAACTATGTACACATATGGTTTGCAATATGCGTATGATTTTAATTCACATTCACTACAAGTCAAAAGTTCAAGGTTCAAGGTCAAGTTTATTATCCCCGAAGGGCAATTCACGAGTTCACACTAACACATAATATGACTGAGCAATTAGTAAGCATATCTGGCCTGCTGTCCAGAGGGAGGGCTCCAAGCTCGGAATATAGCCCGAACCCAGAGAAGGAAGGAAGGAAGCCACTTAAAAACATTCTGCAAGGGATGGCTGGGATCATTCATAATTAACTCAGCCTTCTTCAAAGTCCTGGCCTGGCTAACAATCTTACCACACACTTTAACAATACCTGCGGTCTGATTCTGTTTTTAACATTAAGTGACCCATACCAACACACAAATGAGAAAGTAATGACAGATTCAATACAACAAGAGTAAAACATCTCCATGAAAGTACTGTCCACTTTAAAACTACAAAGCTTCCGCAGATAGACCATACGCTGGTGGGCTTTCTTACACACAGCATCCACACGAGCCTCAGAGGTCAGCTTTCCATCTATTACAGGACCAAGGTATTTAAATTGATGTACAACCCCAACAACATGATCATTAATAACCACAGAAGAGATCCTTCCTAAAATCTTTAATCATCTCTTTAGTTTTAAATACATTGATGTCCAAAAAGGACCATTTACACCAAATGATAAAATCTGTCAGTACAGGACCATGATCAAGATCCTCACTGTTTAAAAGGGAAACAATCACTGAATCATCCGCAAACATAATGATATGACGCCTCTCCAGTTGCGTTTGACACTCATTAGTATAAAGCACAAATAAAAGAGGTGAAAGAACGCATCCTTGCAGTGACCCGGTCGAAGATAGAACCCCGTTTACTTTCACATGTTGAGACCTATCAGTTAAAAAATCCAGCAGCCAACATATCAGCCCAGAATCAATATTATAAACCCTATTTAACCTTTCTGCTAAGATATGAAGCTGGATACAATTAAAAATCAATAAAAACTAATCGTACAAAAGTCTTTGCACCCTCAAGATGTGCTAAAATCATATTTAATAGAGTACTTATTGCACCATCAACACCCCTACCGGGCCTGTAGGCGACCTGAAACGGATCTACATTGTCCTGTATCACGGTCAAAAGCTTATCCTTCACAACCCTCTCAGATGTTTTCATAATCAGAGGTAAGTGCTACTGGCCTGAACTCATTTAAACATTGTGGTACATTATTCTTAGGCACGGGTACAATAATAGATTCCTTTTTGGGCAGTAAGATTTTTAATGTTTTTGTTTTTTTTAAAGAAGTCTCTTCTGTTCACTAAGCCTGCATCCAAAATACAGCAAAAGCAGTAATATTGTGAAATATTTTTACTATTTAAAGTAACTGCTTTCTGTGTAATAATCTGTTAATCTGTAATTTATTTCTGTGATACGCAGCTGTATTTTCAGCATCATTACTGCAGTCTTCAGTGTCACATGATCTTCAGAAATCATTCTAATATGCTGATTTGCTGCTAAAAAACATTATTATTATTATCAGTATTTAAAACAGTTCATTTCAGGATTATTTGATGAATAGAGAGATCCAAAGATCAGCATTTATCTGAAATAAAAAGCTTTTGTAACATTATACAACATAACATTCAAAACTTGGAGTCAGAATGATTTTATTCATTTATTTTTTATTTATTTTATTTATTTATTTTTTTGGGGGGGTCATAATAATTAATATTTTTATTAAGCAAAGATGCTTTAAATTGATCAAAAGTGATGATAAAGACATCTATAATGTTACAAAATATTTCTATTTCAAATAAATGCTGTTCTTCTGAAGTTTTTATTCATCAAAGAAACCTAAAACAATCTACTCAGCTGTTTTCAACATGATAATAAAAATAATAATAATAATAATGTTTTTTAGCAGTAAATCAGCATATTAGAATGATTTCTGAAGATCATGTGACACTGAAGACTGGAGTAATGATGCTGAAAATACAGCTGCGCATCACAGAAATAAATTACACATTAAAATATGTCGACGAATATATGTAGATATTCAAATAGAAATTTTTTTTTTATATAATAAAAATATTTCAAAATCTTAGTTTTTGCTGTACTTTGGATCAAATAAATGCAGGCTTGGTGAGCAGACGAGACTTTAAAAACATAAAAATCTTCCTGTTTGAAAGCCTTTGACTGGTGTTGAAATGTGCGGTTAACCTGGTCAAGAACAGCCGTCTGGTTGACAAACCCTGCCATTGAAATGACGAGTCAAAACAGCTTCGGTTGAATTTCATGCGTGCTGTTGGTATTTTTCTGCATGTGGCAGAAGTTTAATCTCAAGCGTGTTATGTTGCATTCAGGGTGTGTTTTCATATAGCTTCAGGCCAGTGCTCCAGTTATTTTCTCACAGTGTTTCCTGATTGGTGCGGATCAGCAATCTTCTGGCACGCACCATTACCGCAATCTCATGTTTAACCACAGTCAAATATGATTTTATGAATTTGGCCTGTGTTTCACCTCATATTTATAAATAGGTCACGGTTCATAAAATCAGCTTGTGAGAGTTGTTGAGGATCTTTCTGTGTGGACTGCAGAAGGAGGAATAACACAGACGACCTGGAAGGACAAAACTGAACGAGAAGCGGAGAAACAGGGATCTGTGCTGAGATCATGCAGCTGATGCTGAAGATATGAAGATATTTGACATCTGTTGTCTAACTGAACCTGATTAAGAACAGCTGAAAATAGTCTTTATTTCATAAATAATATGTATTTCATTACACTGAACGATCAGCCAGAGGTGAAGCACTTCACTGGCCAAACACTCTTTGTTACTGAATAATCCATGTAAGTCCTTTAACACACATTTCTTCACTATAATTTACAAAAGATGCTAAAGACACATCTTTAACAACAACAATTAATACTAGCACTTTCTATTCCATCTCTACTCCATTTTTTTCTGTTCATTAAAAAATCCAGTGTTAGAGTAACTTGGACTTGTCACCTCACGATTCTACTGTCTTCTGTGGATAAGAGCCTCTGATGAATGATTAAATGTAATGTAAATATACTCTGATAAGAGCATGAACATGCGGCGCCCTCTTCTGATTCTACAGAAACACCGCAGCAGGAAGAGCTGAAGACTTTCATGACTTTACTGAGCAGCATTTCTGCACAATCATGCTTTATATATATATATATATATATATATATATATATAGTCTTGGCCTGTGTCATTTTGACTCGTCGTCATCTGTTAGCTGTCTCAATGTGGCTTCCGACCCAAAGCTCTACAACAGACATGACTTTTGCAGAAAGTCAGTTACGAGAAAAGTCCCGAGAACAGAAGCAGCTTTTATTGATCTGACTAAAGCTTTTGACTCCGTCGACAGAGAAGCTCTTTTACAGTCCTGCCACCCTTCACTTGGGCCGTGTATGATTTGAAGGTGATCTATCAGATGAATTCTCCATAAATTGAGGTGTGAAACAAGGCCGTGTCCTTGCGCTGAATGCTGGACTACCCACAGCAGAGATGTTCACGAGTCTTTAACTTGGCACTGACCCACAGATATAAAGAGCTAAGTGCCTTTCACACTAGATGGTTATTCTTGGTAAGACCTGGAGGGATAAAATGTCAAGATCTGTTTAAAGTGACAAAAAGTGAACCCCTTTCTTCCCGACTTTTGTTGACCACATGCACAGTTACCTCCTGGTTTTAGATAAGCTCAGCGCAGTCATTTCCGGTCGACTGCACAGCGACTTTAGCATCAGCGGTGCTGTAAGAAGTGAAAGCCAATAAAACGTTCCATTGCAGCAGCGGCCCATTCTGGGGTGAAAGCGACTCGCAGTCCTCTAGATTCTAGCTGTCGCTGTGCCAAATATCAGCTGCTTTGTTTAAAAAAAACGTGCATTAAAGCTGAAATACAGCCTGAACGATGACAACAATAACGTACACACAGCAATGCATCATGTTCTAGATCATCATGTTTGCAGTGTGTTCCAGGGGATTAAAACGTACAGTATATATTTCAGACCTAAGTTACTGGAATAGTAAATGTGTAAAGTTGCATAAGCGCATTATAACTTAGTGTCATCCATATAAATCATTATTATGTTTTCTATATGACCTGCGGTTCCTAAAAGGATTTCGGTTTACTACTAGACTAAGAACAGTTAAAGTTAGCAGGTGCATAAGACAGCGCAACGCCTCACTTCAAAACATACAATATTTTTACACTTTTGTGAATAATCACCTGTCAGGGTCTTTGGGAAACCGATGAAAGGCAAGATTGAACCGTACCTCTCAGTGAAAACGAGCCAATAGGTTTTGTCAGGTTCATCTCACTTTTATGTACCGATTTGTCCACAAAATATGGTTAAGTATGTACACACACAAAACACACACACACACACACACACACGTATGAGCGGAATATCAATATACCTATGTACACTCACAGATCTATCAGGAATCATAAGATGCATGTTAATTTTATTGAAGACAAAAAATAACAATTTTACAGTAACAGTGAATGTGAAAATTATATTTTACTATCAAGGCAGAAAATAATTTGATATTCTATCACATTAATTTAACAAAATTGTAATTTCCTTCATTTTTGTCAGATAATGCATAAATATTCTTATTAGACTAGAAATGTTTTAAATAAGTTCACAGATTGTTTTTTTTATCAAATTCAATTAAAAATAACTTCAGAGCAAATATGATTATAAAGACAAGAGAGACACAAAAATCAACTATTAGTAAGTACTGATATTAATAGAATATTGCTCTCATTCATTTCTGATATTACATTATTGATATAGTGATATTGATCTAATGGAGCACTTGTGTTGATTTAACAGATTTCTGATGATGATTTCATAGATTTTTGATTACAGATGTTGTATTATGTATCATGTGAAGATCAGAAGCCAGACGCAGGACACGAGGAGCCAGAGGCCTGGACCGAGACGAAGAGCTGATGCAGATCCTGAAACACACACACACACACACACGTCATTAGTGATCACACACGGGTCTGATGCTGAGTGGATCAGAGAGAGTGGGTGTGGCTTTACCCTGTGCGGTGACAGTGGCTGCAGCTGATTGGCTGGGAGCCGTTGAGTGCGTGCCGCTGCCGCTGCTGTTAGCCGTGCTGCTGTTGTTGTTTTGGACAGTGACGGGTGCAGATGTGCTCGGATCGGCTCGGCCTCCAAGCAGACCCACGTTCAGCGTGTCTAACTGAGACTGCAGCTGTGAGGAGATCCAGGCCTGGACCACAGAGTCTTCCTCAAACACCTTCAGCTCGGCCACATCCGAACCCATGAGAGCTCGTACGTCAGACACGCTCAGCCCCTGAAACACACGCGGTATACAGTTACACTCACATCCACACTGAGAGGAGCATAAACATGAGTGTGTGAGAGAGACAGAGAGCGTGTGTTACCGTGGCAACAGGTATGCTGAGGCTCCTGAAGGTGCTGATGTCCAGAGTGATGTTAGAAGAGGCCAAAGCCCTCACGTCCTCAACCGGAGCGCCACCTACACACACACACACACATACACTTTATTATGAAAAAGCAATGCACATGTAAAATCATGCGAACCTCAATAGATCCTTTGGTTAGGTTTCATGTAATAGTGCTAAGGATGATATCCATTCTCGTTTTCTGTCTAAAATGTTTAAAATAAAGACAGATTATCCATTTATGATGCATCATGTCTTAAAGGAACACTTAAATTTTACAACTCCCCTAGAGTTAAACAGTTGAGTTTTACCGTTTTTGAATCCATTCAGCCGATCTCCGGGTCTGGCGATGGCACTTTTAGCTTAGCTTAGATCATTGAATCGGATTAGACCATTAGCATCTCGCTCAAAAATGACCAAAGAGTTTCAATATTTGTCCTATTTAAAGCTTGACTCTTCTGTAGTTAAATCGTGTACTAAGACTGACGGAAAATGAACATTTTCTAGGCCGATTTGGCTAGGAACTATACTCTCATTCCGGCGTAATAATCTAGTGATATTACGCAGCGCCTGAAAGTAGTCCCCACCTATATCATAACTAGTTACCTAGCTGGGGACTACTTTGAGGCGCTGCGTAATATCACTGCTGTATAACGCACATCTGGCTGCTTTCCGCATGTTCTTTATGCTGTTTGAGGTTGAATTCAAATCAAATACTGCAATATTATTTCTAAAAAAACTGAAATGTATGGTTCAGATTGCTCAGCTCATATGGTGGAAATGTTTGGTACTGCACCCAATCAGAATCTTACTGAAAGCTCATTTTAAAGATAATGATATCGGTAACACTTTAGAATAGGGAACACTTATTCACTATTAACTACGACTTTTCCCTCAATAAATTCCTAATGTGCTGCTTATTAATAGTTAGTAAGTTAGTTGTTAGGTTTAGGTATTGGGTAGGATTAGGGATGTAGAATACGGTCATGTAGAATAAGGCATTAGTATGTACTTAATTAGTACTAATAAATGGCTAATATTCTAGCAATATGCATGCTAGTAATAAGCAACTAGTTAAGAGACCCTAAAATAAAGTGTTACCAAGATATCAACCTCAAATTTGGAACACATCTTTAGTTTTGTAGCTTTGATTTTCTAGCAACTTTAGATTTCACTCATTTTGTAAAATAAATTTAAAATGTAGTGCAGTATACAGTATGTAAAGTCTTAAGTTTTTATAAGTAAAGCCTTAAGTCTGTGTTCCAAAGAATGTAAGATTTATAATAGCTTAAGTTGGAAAAGTCATTTTCAGTTCAACGAATAAAAAGTGGGACTAAGAGTTAACACATTAAGGGTGGGTTAGAGTTAGGAGTTGACTTCTGTTCAAACCCACTGAGTCTACGAGATATCTGTGTGTGTGTGTGTGTGTGTGTGTGTGTGTGTGTGTGTGTATGTGCGCGTGCGTGTGTGTGTGAGACAGTGTGTGTGCGTGTGTGTGTGAGACAGTGTGTGTGTGTGCGTGTGCGCGTGAGTGTGTGTTTGTGTGTGTGTGTGTGAGAGAGAGAGTGTGTGTGTGTGTGTGTGTGTGTGTGTGTGCACGTGTGTGTGTGTGTGTGTGTGCGTGCGTATGTGTTACCGAGGTAGGGGCCGATGAGGTGGAAGTAAATAGGGCCATTGCTGCGTTGAGCTCTGAACGAGGAGTTGGCAGTGCTGTACATAACTGATTTCTGCTCATATGAACAAGAGGACAGATCCAGACCTTCTGCATTGCTGCACACAAGGAGAGAGAGACATGAATGAGTGAATGAAGTGAGCTGGTAAACGAGTGTGAGCGAGGGTTTGAGTGTGTGCAGTACCTCAGGGCTCTTGCTGTGATGCTCTGAAGTGTTGAGATGTTCAGTGCGCAGATGTTCGAGCCGATGATGTTCAGCTCATTAGTGTCTAAAGTGTGATCAGCCACACTCAGATACCTGAGGATCACCTCCTTACTCTACAACACACACACACACACACACAGAGGTTATCCAGCTCCGCTCATCACTTCCAACATTTCATACATTAAGCTCACTATAATGTCTACAGAATGTCTAACAAAATGAAGCACAAAATAACATTAACAACAACACTTCACTTAACTAACACTAACAATTAGTATTATATTTGTTACAGGATTTATCCATATATGATAACATTAACTGCTGTTATATATATAACAGTTGTATAGCCTTAGCTATTAATATACTGATAACATTTAACATTTATATATATAACTGTTCATTGTTAGTTCACGTCAGTGCAGGTCCATTAAATCATTTACATTTATGCATTTAGCAGAATGTAGAAATTAAAATGAACTAATAAAGAAAAAAACATTCCAAACCATTTAACAATCTTAGTTATATGCTATTTAATATTAACAAATGAAACATTGAAAATTAAAAATGTAACACGTTGAAATAAGGTCTCATTTGTTGACATTACATCTTATTAGTTAATGCATTAGTTAACATGAACTAGCTATGAGCAATATGTTTTACAGCAGTCATTAACCTTTGTTAATGTTGGTTCATAATTCATAGTTCACAGTGCATCAACTACTGTTAACTTTTGAGTTTAATAATGTCTTTGTAAAGGTTGAGATTATTGTGAACCAACATAAGAAGCATTTTCAGTTACATTTTATTTTGTTACAGTGTATTTATACATTTAAGTACTGAGTAATATTAATTAACCACATGTACTTACTATATGGTTAGGGGTTGGCTTCGGGTTACTTGCATGTAATGATGCATAATTTATTGTTATTATAATAGTACGTACATGTAATGTGTAACAAGGACACCTTAAAATAAAGTGTTTTCCATTATTAGAATGGAATCAAATGAGTCCTCTGCTCAATCTGACTCTGCTGCAGCATAGATTTAAACTGCTGGTTTTGTCTGGCCAGAGGAGAACGACACACTATTTCCCCATTTAATACTGTAAAACTGCTTTGATACAATTTGCATTGAAAAAAGTGCTATATAAATAACGCTGACTTGACTTGTTGGTTCATGTTAATTCATATGGAACTATATTGTACAGTGTTCCCAAATTTACTTCACAAACCATGTCTATTTTGTCACCGAATACACACACACACACACACACACACACCTTGTCTTTGTCCCATTCTCCGTTGTTTCTGCTCATCAGCGCGGACAGCGTGTCGATCCTGGTGACGCTCCATGTCCTGATCTCGTCGAGCGTGGCTTGCCGTGAGACAGAGGCGAGCAGCTGCAGCGTGCTGTCGGAGAGTCCGGCCGGATACACCTGGAACACATCAACATTCATCAGCGGTCATCAGCATCACACAGCGATCCGGCCGAGACCCGCCGGAGACCCCAGCTCACTCACCTGCTTCAGCTTGTTCAGAATGATTCTCTGGAAGTTGTTGTCATCCACCTTCTCCGTGACGGCGGCCAGGTTACCGTCGAGGACCCTGGCGGTCAGACAGGCGTCGAACTGGGCCGCGGTGTAGCCGAAGGGGAACGAGCCGTCTGCGATCGTGGCTTCCGTGATGTTTCCCGCGGTGCAGTCTGACCAACACAAACATCAACACCTTAAACAACCGTGTGACAGCTATGAAAACACTCCTCTTTATGTCACAGAGGTTATTATTATTAACGTACGTCTGCGATCTCTGTTAAAGAACGCTTGATCTGGGAAGCATCGGACGTATGTTTTACATACATTCTAAATCATAAACATTTTAAGGACGTCTAACAAACATCTATTTGACATCTGATAGGAAACGTCCTGTAGACGTACTGCAGATGAACAAACACTCTAAAAATACATCTTGCAGATGAAAATGCAGACGTCAAATAGACGTCTCCGTGATGTTTGTGCTCTTTCAGGGTTATTCTTCTTCTTCTACTTCTTCCTCCGATCGGCTTCCTGAAGCAATAATCAACAGCAGCTTCATTCCTCTATGTATTCTTATGATCGTCTGAACTTCATATGCCTTTCTAAGGTTTTATCCACAGTGATTTATTTAATTTATCTTGGATTTGACTGTAAAATGCCAATCAAATACCAAAACTGGTGACGTAAATGGCAGGCAGGAGGTCCGGCGGTATCTTCGCAATGATTTGATGTATTAAACCAAACTTGAAACCTGTCATTGTCTCCATGCTCTTTAATTATTCACCAAATTTCTTTTCCAAAGTCTTTTGATCACACAATGGTCAAAACTTAGACGCAATATTATACAACATTTTGCCATTTATACACCATTTTATTGTCTGTGTGTCGTTGTTGTCTCTGTGAAATGGAAGCTTTTGACACTAAAACACATTTCTTGTATGCGCAAGCACACTTGGTAATAAAAGCTCTTTCTGATTCTGATTCTATTTTCTGGTCGACTCCATCATTGCTGCTTGCAGCTATTATTCTTTAAATATATAATGTACTTTCAATTTAATTACACATAATATCGTAATGACAAAGTGCACAACTTGCAATATGTTATCATTCGTATAAGACACTGTTTTTGTGTGTTTTACCTGCAGAGCGCCCGATTCTGCTTCGAGCGTCTAACGCAGCGTTGCAGTTTTTAAAGAGTTTCTTTAGTTTCGGCTTCTCTGTGTTTCTCGTCCTCAGAAACGGCATGAACGCCTTCATGTACTTCCTCTTCACAGGCTGTCACACACACACACACACACACACACACAGACACACACACACACACAAACATAAATAAAGCAGCAGTTCACACATATGGAACCAATGAGGGAAGGAGCAAGTCAGAGAATAAGTGTCCGTACCGCGCTGAAGCGGCTCCAGAAGTCTTCAGTGAAGTACAGCGGCAGGGTGTCGAGGCGCTCCAGTATCTGCTGATCCCAACCAGAAGAGCTCCTGAAACACAGCAGAGTTCATTTATATAGCGCTTTACTCTAAACAGACAGCCTTACAGTCATAAACGCACTGTTTCATAAATGCATTATTTAATTCATTGTCAGTAACACTCATAACAAACCCTTTTCAGTAGTACAGTTTTCTGATATTTGTTTTATATGCAGTTCAGTAACTCTAATGATTGCAGTCAACTAAAGTTTGTTGAATGACTGATCTGTAAATAAAGAGCTCTTTGCATGATTTTTCTCACCCATAGACAGTTCCTCCTGAGAGCAGCAGTGTTTGCACAGCGCTGATCTGAGCGTCGGAGAGATCGTGGCAGTTCTTCAGGCTCTCAATGATGGCTGGATCAGAGTTTTGGATGTAGACAGGGTCGAGGGTGCAGGTCAGGTTACCCAGAACCCCCACGTGATCTCTGCTTAGCCTCTGACCCGAAATACCCTACGACAACATACACATGTTTACAAGAGTCTGGGGTGGAAGTGCTGTGTGTGTGTGTGTGTGTGTGTGTGAGCTGCTCACCAGACAGTTTCGTGCGTTGTTGAACAGAGTCTTCTGTTTGTCAAGGACGCTGGAGAGAATGGAGTAATCTGCCGTGCCCACGGCGCTGAAATACGAGCGGCAGTTCACCTTCTCCACCTTCTCATAGCTGACCGACAAACATCAACAAATTACCACAAACGAATAGATGGACAAACCAAAGCACAGATGACCAGAAAATCATCTTTTCAGTATTTTATCTGAATGACGGGAGTATGGCGAAAGAGTGAAACAGATGTGAGAGATATTCTTCTGCTCAGCTGAGATTTGGTACGATAGCAATACTCGTTTGTTTTCTGCCTTGGATAATTCAATTATTACTTTCATTAGCAAGGTACTCACCTGTAGTAAAGCAGCACGTCAGAAGGTAAATCTGTGAAGCTTGTTGAAGTCTCCTCTTTCATGTAGTTGTACATGCACATCAGCTAGAACACAACAGTTAGAGACGTTAATGGTGAACCTCACAGATGCAGATGTAAACACTGAGCGGACGTGAGTAAGGTGTGTACCTGACTCTCCTTCAGCTGGACCTTCTGCCGTCCCGGCCGTCGTCTGCAGGCTTTGACCAGCTGCTTGACCTTCGTCTCGGCGAGCGACCGGACAGACGTGCAGGTGAAACCCTGCAGCAGCTCCTCAGACAGCCTGCAGAGGGAGACAAACGCTCATAAAGCACCTGCTGCATGTGTACCGTGTGTGTATGAGCAGAAGTGTGATGAGTGACTTACTCCTCAGTGTCCTTACTGGCACTCGCCACGGAGCTGAACAGCATCACGGCCTGCGACACACAGAAAATCAGCCCGAGGTATAAACACACACACAGACTCTTAACCCTCCTGTTGTGTTGGGGTCACGTTCATCCACATTAAACTGACTGAAACACTGGTTAAACTATTCATTTCTTCTTGAAATATTGTGACTTCTTCTCATTCAGGGTTGTGAACGTGCACGCAAAGTTTCTACTGTTTTAGAAAGACTAGAAAGGTTTCCATGCAATTTGTCAAAAATCAATCATTTCTCACATATTTTTTATTTTTCAGTCCCTGACAAGTTACAATACGGGTTTTCAGAGACACTTAATAGTAAGCTCCAATTGAGTAAACTTAGTTAATGCATTAACTAACTATGAGCGATACATTTGTTACACTATTTATTGATCTTTGTTAAAGTTAGGTAATAACAATATGTTCTTTGTAAGTTCATGTTCAGGTCGATTAAGTAATACAGTAACTCTTCAGAATCGGGAACACTATTATCTAGTTGTTAGTAGCATGCAAAATACTAGCATTTTAGCTGTTTACTAGTACTTATATAAACAGTGGTGTAATGTAACGAAGTAATAATACTTCGTTACAGTACTTAAGTATTTTTTTGGAGTATCTGTACTTTACTTGAGTAAAGTACTGTAACTTTTTACTTTTACTCCGATACATTTCCCCGAAGCATATTTGATACTTACTACAAAATAGTCAGAAGAACACGGACGGCAGGAAAGCAGGTTTGTCGAATCTGGTTCTTGTTAGTTAGACTCCTAAAACACCTTTGCTCATGATGAGCAAACAAGTGCGCGCACAACAAATGATTCATTTTCCACTCAAGTCGAGTCTGGGGTGTGATATTGTCATGAATCTGGTCTGCACTCCCGGTCACTCACCACTAGAGGTCACCCGCTCACCACATGGACTTTCACACCACACATCACATGGACTCCAATTCCCATCATCCCACTCTGATCACAGCTGTCACCAATATCTCATTGCACCAATCACATGCACACCTGATCACACACACTATTTCACCCTGGACATTCTCTCCCCAGTTGCCGAGTATTGTATGCATTTTCGCTGCTCTACGAAGTCCCGTTAGTTTTCCTTGCCTAGCCTAGCCTTGCCTTTGTTTTCCCGTGTTTGATTCTCGCCCGTGTTCCCTGGATTATCTCTCTGCCTTGCCCACTGGATTCTGTTCGCCGATCGTCGACCTTAGCTTGCCCTAGGATTACTCTTTGTTTTGTCTCTGCCATACCTGTTTGCCATTGTTTGACCCTGCCTGTACGACCACGTCTCTGCCTAATAAAGTCTGCAAATGGATCCATACGTCTCACGTCTCGTCAGCCCCGTAACAGATATACAGTATATCTTCGGTGATAATATGGTAAGTGTTGTTGTAATGATGTGCGATCTGATATTATCGAGTAGGATATATCACCAAATCACACACAGAGTGCAAGTACGTGATTTATTAGTCTAAACTCAGAATTCAAGGTATTCTAAATTGTAGACAGCAAACATGCTTCTGTATGCTTTTTATATTTATATAATTTAATACAGTTACCTTAATCTATATCACACAAAGACTACCGTTTTTCCCCAGATATCAGCATAACACATTTAATATTCATTTAAGTTCCGTGAAGCAATAAGTGACTTACATTTTAGACATATTGCTCGTTTTGGCTCAATTTTGCCAATGAAAATAGTTCCAAACAAAGATCACAGCACTGTTTTGCGTCTCTGAGCAATGGACGGTGTTTACTTATTGAATGAATCAGCTATTTGAAAGAATCGGTTGAATAAATGATTCGGTGATTCACTCATTAACACAGTCAAATGCTTTGTTTCTGAACGAATCAGTTGAATCTCAGTGACTCACTAATTAACAGTCTGCCACTTACAGGCGGTTTTAATTTCACATTTCTACTATTTTTTCATGTTTTAAATCAATCAATAACAGATACAGCCTTGATTTTAATGTATTAGTAAATGTTAAAATTGACATGAAGTTTAATACATGCTTTAGATGTATTTTTCATGTATTGTTAGTTCATGTTAACTAATTTAGACAACTAATGTTAACAAACACAACCTTACTGCAATGTGTTACCGGGTTTTCTGTTGTTACATGATTTTTCATGATGGTGAATTGCATGGGAACCAACTGAGATCAACTTGACCCGAACACCATCGTAGGAACAAACACAGCAGAAGGGTTCAGAGCTCTGGGATTTTACATGGTTTTTCCTCTTCCATCATCATTAAAACAGTGTAAAAACAAGGTCATATGAAATAAACACAGAAGAAGAGGAGAAGTGTCAGCACCTGCTCCTGTGTCCACTGCTTCTGGTTGATCAGGGTGACGTTCACAGACTCCTGAGGGATCAACAAAATGCGCGGGATCGAGCCAGCCAACGCGTCCGGAACGTTCTCGATGACTTTAGTTTCATCTACAGACGCGATCTGAGAAGGAAAAGGTTGAGAGAATCTAAGAGAAGGTTCAGATGTAGAGGTGACCGTTACTTGGCTAAACACATACCTTCATGACATAAACCAGCTGCAGGATTTCTGGCGCTGAGAGGATGTTGCTGATGAATGTGGGATTTTGGGATATGGCCAGGAGCTCAGAAGGTTCAATGCTGGAGATGGTTTCCGCCGGAACGCCCTTGATGAGCGTCCCGAGAGACAGCAGCGAGGAGCCGGTGTTGATCTGAAAAACACCCCGAAGTTCACTGGTTTAACTACTCATACTTAACTACTTTCATATTTTATGTCAGTTAACAGTTTTTATATAGCTTTTCTGTTCTTGTGATATTCAGCTCCAGACTCACTGGAAAGTCAGACTTGATGAGAGCCTGTATGACTGCGTTGGCTTGGCCCTGATTCCAGCCATCGACGGCGCTGAGGGTCGAGAGCGCACCCTTGATGACATCAGAGGAGGCGGAGCTTATCTGAGCCTCCGTCAGGCCCACGCTCTGACTGCCCAGCAGCTGGATGGTGGAGGAGGAGAGCGAAGGGAGATTGGCAGTGAGAGCAGACGTGATCTGAAACAAAGATGATGTGGGTCAAATGAGGTCAACTGACTGACTGACTGACTGACTGATTGATTGATTGATTGATTGATTGATTAATAGACTGACTGATCACCTCAGGGCTCTCGGTTCCATTACAGAACACGTTGATCCGCTGGATGAGCACCAAACTGTCTGCTGCTCCGAGAGTCTCGAATGCAAATGAAGGGATTCCACACAGGAACTGGCCTGGGAGACTGTAGACACACACACAAACACACATGTGAACATGTGAATTTGCTGAGATTTAGACATGCACTGCAAAAAAAAAAAAGCTTATCTTACTCAGTATTTACTAGTCTTGCTAGTCAAAATGTCTAAAGATTCTTAAATTAGGATGCATTTACTAGATAAGCAAAATGACATAAGATATTTAGTCTTTGTTTCCAGGGAAAATAACTAAATTAACTAAAACTAAATTAAGTGCATTTTGTTTAAAACAAGTAAAACTATCTGCCAGTGGGGTAAGTGAAATATTTGTAAAACAAGAGTATTTTACTTGCCCCACTGGCAGATCATTTTACTTATTTTAAGTAAAATTCACTTAATTTAGTTTTGGAAACAAGACTAAATATCTTGTTATTTTGCTTATCTAATAAATCCTAAATTAAGAATTTTTGGATATTTTGACTAGAACCAAGACAAAACTTCTAAGTAAGATGAGCTTTTCTTGCAGTGTGGTTCATGTTGGTGACTTAGGCCAGCTGCGCACCTGATGGGGTTGAAGGACGGGTTCCGACTGTACAGCTGTGTTGTGTAGTAGCTGACTATACTGGACTGGATTGTCACTGTGCTGTTGAGCAGCTGAAGGTTCTCCGGGTTTTCCAAGAAGACACCGATCTGCAGAACAACACAAGAGCGCTGTCACTGGAAAGCTCAGATATGCATGTTTGTGTGTGTCAAGCCAATGTTGTCAATGTTGCACAATTCATCAATTATAATTCATTTAGAACATGCTTTTATCCACAGAGACTTATAAGTGAAGATTACAGCATGCAAATCTTCATAAAGAGGCAAATAAACTCAAGTGCTTGTAAAGCTTCAGACATCGTTCAGATTAGTACAAGCTAGAACACGGAGGACTTAAGGAAAAGTGAAAGCAATGATTTTCTTCTTCGTAGGATGCAGTCAAATGCTGATGGAGGAGATGAGTATTCAGCTGTTGTTTAAATATTCTCAGGGATTTCAGCTGTAAAAAGCTCCACAGAAAACAAGTATGCCATTATTAAGATCAGGTCTGTTTAAGTTTTCATCTCACCCAATACTGTCAGGGCCAGCATCACATCTATCAATATGACTGAATAATAGGTTTCTTTTAAACTCCAACAAAGCAAGTCAAAGGTGACAGTGGCGGGGAAGCTAAACTCCAGCAGGTGACAGAAGTGGTGCATCTGTTACCTGGTCAGGTGACACGAAGGAGTCGAGATCAGACAGATTGACGTATCTGATGAAGACACCAATGTAGCTCACAAGCCAGTTTGTGGAGTTGAGCTGAGGATCGGAGGCGTTGTAGCAGCGCGGTGAGCCACCTGCACACACACACACACACACACACACACACACACACACACAGTTAAACATACTCACGTACTACAGCTGAACGAGTCTGGATAAATTGAGAATCACCTTTTTTTTTTTAAAACAGAGATCATAATTCTCCCACAATTCTATTTTTGTTTTAAAATTACATTCATTTGAACAAATCAATATAAATAAAAAAGCTGTTTGAATGAACAATTCAATGATTCATTCGTAAAGATTTCAGTTGTTTCATTACTGGATGAATCTGATTTTTGAACAAATGATTCAATGACAAACACATGTTTTAACATCACCACTCACTGGCTTAACAATGTAATGAATATAATCTTTAAAAGACGCCTCAAGTTACTCTTCAAAGAAGGTGATTTACTGTATTTAAACATCAGTATTTTTATTCAAACTATACACTTATCCCAGTACTTCTGTGATTATTTGAATGTTTGTAACACAGAAATAAAAATACTGTGTGCAAAAAGACTGTTTGTGAAGCTGTTTCACATCTGTACATGACAACTGCTCTCTCTGGGTCAGCAGATTTACATGTTCCGGTGTGATTGTACTTGTCAAACACACACACACACACACACACACAGCTCTACACCTCTGAAACACAAATACAAAGTACATGTTCTTACCATTTGTGAGATACACCTTCACGGAGCTGTAAACATCCTCTGGGGTGAAGTCAGTTCTGGAGAAGTTGTAATTGTTTCCGAGAACTGAAACACTACACACACAGACGATTGTTTAGTGTAAAGCGAGGCGTTTCTGTGGAGGTATTTAGTGATGTGTAAGCACTCACAGTTTCCTATAAGGCAGACAGGCGGCGCCGCGGAGCTGTGCAGGGCTGATGAGCGCGGAGCTGAGCAGAGGCAGGTATCTCACGAGCCGACGGTCAAACCACTGATCCACCTCAGACCGGATCTCCAGCTTCAGAACTCCAGGCCAGACGCAGGCCAACACCTGCCGGGCCAAAGCCACAGACCCCAGCGGCTCCTGCGGGACATAGAGACGCAGAGAGCACTGCAGAGAGCAATCTTCGTCTTCCAGGAAGAATTCTAAACTTCCTTCAAAACTGTAAATACAGCATATATGTGCTACTGCACCGAGGATACTCGTCAGGCAACTCATTATGATTCTGCACAATAAGCAGCTACCTTCACAGCACGTGATTTTCCATTTAACTGTTGGGCTCCAGTCTTTTGCACATGGCAAAGCGGTGATGTTAAAAGATTTTAAACTGTTAAAAAACATGTCTCTAGACACGTGTTTCCCCAAACGGTAGCATCACATGGGATCTGATTATAGGCTGGAATACACTATATGGCTACCTCTCAGACTTTTGCTCCGATTTGCAATCTAGTTGAAAAAAGTCAGAGGCAGTCTGCAGGTTTAAGTTAACAAAGAGAACCGTGTAGTGTATGATAGATTTTAGATTTAGACTGATTCCATTCAGTCATTCATTTCGGATATCGAAAACATTTGAGCCAATTTAAAAACACATTTTTTTCATGTCACTTGTTTGTTGTGTCATTTAGTGTGTGATGAGCAGTTTTCCTCTGTAGCCTTTCATACTGAAAGTGTAAGATGTCTAGTGTTTTCAAATTTGTTCAGATTTTAAGTCATGTAGTGTTTTCCAGCCTTTACACTCACAGTTTCAGAAGACTAACACAGAAGAAAGCGAGGGGAAATGGGAGGAGATTCAAACCTCTACAAAATTATATGAAATCTTTTTTACACATTTTTAGCACTGAATAACATGAATAAGATTCTTAAAATCTCTCTCAACTCTATCTAGCATCTTGATTTTCTCCCCACTGAGCTTGTTGCAATGATTTACAGCCGTATCCAAAGGAAATGTGCAATGCCATCGTAGATCTTGGATGGCAACATAACTGTGTTGTCTTCATGTCAGGAGTGTGTCTACGATGTAAGCACACTAGGTAGACAGCTAGTGCGTGCTGGAACACAGCTCAAGGGCATCTGAGAGACCTACCGTCTCCAGATAGCGTGCGGTCTGGCTGTACTGGCTGAGCAGATCGCAGAGTCCTGACCCGTTTCCCAGGGTTTGGGGTGCGTTCAGAAACTCGCTCAGCTCGGCCGTAGAGATGGAGCCCAGCAGCTGCGGGAGGAAACGCACAGATCAGAAGGGCTGCGATGGAAAGATCGAGCAACAGAGGAACGCTGATGTACCTCGGGCCTCCTGTCCACAGGGATCAGAGACTGGAAGGTGCTGAGGTCTGGAAATCCAAACTGGAGGAAGAAAGACTTGAGGAAGAGGAAGAAACTGCCACTGACATAACAGCGAAGAGGAGCGTCTGCATGAACACAAAACATGAAGAACTTTTAGGGCTCATATCATAAAAATACTTTTAAAAAGCCATAGCAATCTTAAAATAATAAACAAATATGACATAAATAGAAACGCATAGATGTGTGTGTGTGAGTCGGTTTGATGTGTGTGTGTTTTACCTGTGAGTAGCTGTTGGATGTTGTTATAGATCTGACGTTGTGTGTTTTCATCCAGAGCAGTTCTTTGAGAGTCCAGCACACTGACACTGCGTCACAAACACACACACATTGTGTTTACTCTGTGTATATGCTATTGCCTGTGTTTATTGCCCATTTTTACATGTTTTTTTTCTACTATGTGCCACTGTAGTTTCCGTCTTTTATCCACTGCCATGAAATATGCTAAAAACAAAGTTGACTTTCACTGTTTGTAAACCGCATAAATATATTCTCTCAACATCTGAGCTATATGTACGGAGGTTATGTAAAAACACAGTCTCTTACGCCTCCTGTTTGACGCTGCAGCCTCGAGCCCTGACCATGCCAAAATACACCGGAACGTCTGCTGAGCTCAAGGCAGACAGCAGCGGCCTGAGTCGAACCGTGAGCCAGACTGACAGCTCTGAATCACTGACTGAAGCAGACGACAGATCGCCTCGCACAAACACCGCCTGCAGGAAGACCCGCTTCACCTCCGCAGAGTAGCCCTGTTCATTCACCTGCACAGAAGACCAAGACAAGACAAGACTGAGGCAGCTGGACAGATGCAGATTAAAATAACAAAACAAATGATGAGGATATTCACAGCTGCAGAGAACAAATTCCACAACATACTTGGATGTTTGGAGAAAGAACATCAAAAAACTCTGAAAGCTGCTGCGTTTGAACTGCATTCATCACAGTCTGAACATCCGCTGGTCCACTGAGACGTGACGGCTCGGAGCAAAGCTCAGCCAGCTGGGACAGAGTCAGAAACTCTGCAGCCTCGACCTGACAGAGAAAGGAATTGAGAGAGAGAACAGATCAAATGAAGACGTTACTGTAGGAAAACACTCACCCATGAGTTACAACAAAATTCATCTTTTAGAAACTAACTACTAATCAATATAATCAAAACTATCCATGTATATTTTTTTTCAGGGTTTTTTCATAATGTTTTATATATAGTTATGTTATTTATGTATTTATTCTTTTTTTCTTATCTTATTTTAATACATTTTATACATAGTATATTCTTATTTTAATACATTATAAAACCATATATGTAAAACCAAATATACCAAAATATTATACAATTATTTTCATGTATCAATTAAACATCGTAATGCACTCGGTATATGATCTCACGAGTAACTGTAACCCCAGTTATATTACATTAGAATATTTATCTATTCATTATGCCTTTATTAATGTAATTCATTAAAATGCATGATAAACAACCATCTTCAGATGTCACAAGGAATCTGCAAACATTACAATGCATTTTAACTCTGGTTACAGTTATTTATGAAAAGACATAATACATTAATGAACATTATGAATCCCTTTCTAATGCTTTATACATAAAGGTTTCAAGTAAAGTGTTACACTGCGTGTTGATTTTTCGTGTCATTACATGTTTTAGCTATAATGCTTTGGCAAAAAAGTATTCATTTGAAAATGTAGTAAACATTGTGCATCTGAGTGTATAAGAGAGTTATAACAGCACACAAACTGTCGTCTCTCTGCTTACCCCATTAAAGTCTCTTTTCAGGTTGATAAAGTCAGTGAAGTTGGCGATGATGCGGAACTGTCCGAAGTTTTTCAGCAGCCAGTCAGAGTCACTGTTAGTACTCTGCACGCAGGAGTTTCCTGACAATATCATAGACACATTATTTAATACTTGTTTATGCGAACATACAATCCCACACGCACACACACACACACATGTTACCTTGGCTGGGCTGATGGGAGAGATAGTCCTGTGTGAAACTGTAGACGTACTCAATCTGAATCGGTGTGAGACTGCTGAAAACATTATCACAGCCTTTCACGCTGCAAACACAGGAATAAATCAATGACTGGATGAACTACAAACATTTTGTCAAACACAAAGTTCAGAGTGGAAAAACTACATCTCTGTATAACCCAGAACAGACACTCTCTCCATCAGAGGTACACACGTATCAAATAAACACTAAATAATATTAGTTATGGTATAATATAATCATCTGGAGACAGATTTATAAACCTTACATGTTTGTAGATAGTGTCCATTTTTCCCCACTGTAGTCACTTAAGATAGGTTATAAATATGGTTCTTGCCAAATTATGCTTAATTATCTTTTAGAAACTAGCAAATTTAATCTTATTTACTATAGTCATTTCATTGGATCATTTCCTTTGCAGAGACATCAGCCAATCAAAACAGTGGGCATTTACTTTGAAGGCAAGGGAATCCAAAATGAAGTGTTTCAGTCACAAGCTCAAAGACAAAGTGGAAAATGTCTTATTAAAATTAGACCTTTTTCCAAACAAACATTACTAAACACTAAACTGAAATTCAACAAATAACATGACCAGTATAGCATATTAAAAAGTGTAGTCACTTAAAAAGCATTAATGTGGCTAGTGAATTAAGTAGTGTTTCATAATCTGGGTTTCTTTTTTTTAATTCATTCCACAGTTCATCGTGGACACTAGTCCATGTGCTGGAAAGGTCAAAATTCACTAAACATTGGTACACTGATGACTCAGTTGATCTGGTTTGTTTTATCATGTCATATCAAGGAGCAAATGCACACTGTAATGATTCTCACAAAGTGAAATCCCTAGAAATTATTGACTGACCCTGGCCATCGCACAGGCAACTGAACTAGACTGAGACACACCTGGGTTCAAAGTAGCTACTCAACACTGCCCTAAAATCAGTGCAAGCTAAATTTAGATGCAGATTTTGGTGTATGAAAGGTGTCTGCTATACAAAAGCAACCAGTGCTCACATTTCTCTGTAAGAATCGCAGCCAATGGTCCTGGGGATGACAGAAAGACTATCTGGACCAATGCCAGGGAGGAAAACGAGCAGGTACGTCTGGAACCATAAAGCAAACATCTGCGGCTCGAAGGTTTCAAATCTGTTTGCCAGGTCCATCAATGTCATGTTCAGAATGATGCTGCTCACAGCAGTGCTGATGCTTGACAGGTTTCTCTGAAAACATAGCACAACACTGAAACGTCACATATACTCTTGAATAGCTGAATATGGAAAAGACAAAACTTATGGGTAACACTTTAGAATACTGTTCCGTCGTTAATGAATAACTACACAGGAACACATGGCTAATGCACTGTTAACATTGCAGTAACTACTATTAACTAACAAGAAAATCTGATTAACGATTTATTAAGTAATAGCGCTAAGTTGAAACTGGTAGTTCACTATTCTTCCTTCTCCTTCTTCAGCGGTCACTCGAAACGAGTATGACTGTCCTCTCTTTTGGGTCTACTTGTGGGACTTCAGATGGCTGTAGAGGCCAATCCGCGATCCGCATACTTTGGTGCAATGTGGACAGGAAAGAGTGGTAATTGTTGACAATGGTTGAGCCTTTTTATCTTTCTCCTTGCGAAGCTGTCGCTTTGTCTCTGCCACACGGCGGAGTTCTATTTCATGATTTGCTGCACCATCCTGCACACATTTCTTCCAGGAACTTCTGTCCAGTGCAATGTGTTCCCAGTTGCTCGAAGTGATATGGAATTTTGAAGTTTTATACTGCATTATAGTAGTATAAATGCTGATGTTAGTGCGTCTGTCTTTCCAGCTGATCCTCAGAATCGTTCGTAAGGATCTTTGGTGGTATTGTTCCATGGCTCTCAGATGCCTGCTGTAGGTGGTCCATGACTCGGCTCCATAAAGCAGGGTGGGGAGGACAACAGCTCTGTAGACCATAAGTTTTGTTTGGGCTGATGAATCTCGATCTTCGAAGACTCTTCTCCTGAGCCTGGCATAGGCTCCACTGGCACAACTCAGGCGATGGTTAACCTCAGAGTCTATGTCAGCTTTTGAGGAAAGAATGCTGCCAAGGTAAGGGAAGTGGTCCACGTATTCAAGAGTGGTGTTGTCCACTTTTATGTTTGGCTGGATGGCTAACTGATTAGGTGGAGATTGATGTAAGACCTGAGTCTTCTTAACGTTTAATTTTAGACCCAGGGCTCTGTACGCCTTGGCAAAAGCATTCAGAATGCCCTGGAGGTCTTCTGCAGAGTGTGCGGCGATAACATTATCGTCTGCACACTGTAACTCTGTAATTGTGGTGTAGTTGACTTTACTCTTGGCCTTAAACCTGTTAAGGCTGAAGAGTCTGCCATCAGTTCTGTACATGATTGGAATCCCCTGTGGCAGCTCTTCGCCAATGAGGTGGAGTATGGCTGCAATGAAAATGGCAAACAGTGTGGGTGCCGCATCCCTGTTTGACCCCTGTTTCCACTGTAAAAAGCCCAGACTTGGAGCCGCCATTGCTAAGTACTGTGACTGCCATGCCGTCATATAAAAGCCTCAGTATTCTGATATACTTGTCATGACAGCCGTACCTTGATAGTATACTCCACAGGGCCTGGCGGTCTACCATGTCAAAAGCCTTTGTCAGGTCTATAAAAGCCATATACAAAGGCTGCCTTTGTTCACGGCATTTTTTTTGGAGTTGCCGTGCTGTGAATATTGTTTCTGCTGTACCTTTGGATGGGCGGAAGCCACATTGTGATTCTGGGAGTACTTCCTCAGACAGTGGTAGTAGTCGGTTTGCAAGAACACGAGCAAGAACTTTACCTGTTGTTGACAGGAGCGAGATGCCTCTGTAATTTCCACATTCAGCCTTATCTCCCTTCTTAAATATGGTTACTATTAGAGCATCCCTGAGCTCTGAGGGAAGTTCTTCTTTTTCCCAGACTTTGAGGAGTAGGGCGTGGATGTGGTACAGGAGCTCTAATCCACCTTCCGTTAGGATCTCGGCTGGAATCCCATCCGGTCCGGCGGCCTTGTTGTTCTTAAGGCTCCTGATGGCATCTTGAACCTCTATTATAGTTGGAGGTTCCCCCATGTCTTCTCTGATGGGACCCTGGGGGATATGTTTGGTAATATCAGTTTCAGTAGAGCTGTCACTGTTGAGGAGTTCTTGGAAATACTCTTTCCATCGGGCATTAATGGCCTCATTGTCCTTCAGCAATTCCTGACCGTCCTTTGAGCGCAGAGGGTATAGGCCACGATAGCTTGGACCATAGACGGCTTTGGTAGCACTGAAAAAGCCCCTGGTATCACCAGAGTCTGCTAGCTTCTGGATTTCAAGAGCCCTTTCTGTCCACCAAGAGTTTTTTAGCTCCCTTACCCGTCTTTGGACATCTGCCTTGGCTCTGGAGTGGGCCAGCCTTTTGGCCTTGCAGGTTACATGATTTCGCCAGGCACAGAAGGCTTTCCTTTTCTTGGAGATGAGTTGTTCTATTTCTGTGTCATTCTCATCAAACCAGTCCTGGTGTTTTCTGGACTTGTACCCAAAAATGGTTTTGCAGGTAGCAAGAATGGTAGACTTTAACAGACTCCAGTGCCCTTCGATGTCATCAGGGTATTCTTGTTGGAGGCTTTCCCCAAGAGAGGGCTGAAGTTTCTGCAGAGTGGCAGTTTCTTCAAGGCTGTCAAGGTTCAGTTTTAGTCAGATCTGCTTTTTTAAAAATTCTCCTCTTCCTGTTAAGTTGGATTGACATTGTGGAGCGGATGAGGCGATGATCTGTCCAGCAGTCATCTGCACCAACCATGGCCCTTGTGATATTCACATTACGACCATCCCTAGCTCGTACAATGACATAGTCAATGAGATGCCACTGTTTGGAGCGGGGATGTCTCCAAGATGCCTTGAATTTGTTTTTTTGACGAACGAGAGTATTAGTAATGATGAGATCGTGTTTAACACAATTGTTGAGAAGCATAACTCCACAAGTGTTGATGTTTCCGATGCCTTCCTTTCCTATAGTGCCCTTCCAGAGGTGTTGATCCCTGCCAACCCTGGCATTGAAGTCTCCAAGGAGAATAATCTTGTCTTCCTTGGGGATTCTCGACAGTGTCTCGTCTAGGCAGGCATAGAAGGTCTCTTTTACTTCCTCTTCAGAGTCTAAGGTAGGGGCGTAGGCGCTCACAACTGTTGCTATCTGGTTGTTGGCAAGCACCAGACGGATGGTCATGAGACGCTCACTAATCCCAACAGGAAGTTCATAGAGGTGGCTGATGAGCTGGTTCCTAATGGCAATTCCAACACCATGGATCCTAGGCTCAACAGCAGCTTTTCCTTTCCAAAAGAAAGTGTAGCCACCCTTCTCCTCTTTCAGTTGGCCTTCGCCTGCTAGCCTGGTTTCAGAGAGGGAGGCTAGGTCAATCTGGTATCTTTTCAGTTCTCTAGCGATGATTGCGGTTCTCCTCTCCGGTCTATCACTGGTTGCACTATCCATCAGTGTGCGCACATTCCAGGCTCCAAAATCCATGGTTTTGTGTTTCTGACCGCAAATGGTGATCCCTCTGGATGCGGTAATCCAGTCAGGAGGTTTGAGGCAGGCTATTTTTAGGGCACCTTTTCTAGCCCCTTCCCCATGTGGGGTGAGCAGAGTGGATCCTAAAGAGGACTGCTCAGTCGTGGGTGCAGCTGCCGAAGGACTCTTTCTGCCTCATTCCAAGAGCCCAGCGACTGAGTCTAACACTCACCGCCTAATGTGCCAGTTTATGACTAGGGGCTTCCAGATCTCACAATCCTGCCCCCGTCGCCACTCTCTGGTCACCATAGGACTTTGACCAGGATGTTAAGGTGGTTTCCCAAGGAGGACGTCTGTGCGTGAATTTGTTTAACGTGGGGAGACTGGTGCACAGACAGTCACCACACGATCCTTGACAGAAAGGGGTCAGAATCCAATGGCATGGGGTCCAAGACAACTGGGGGCATCTTTCTGCTGCAGCCTTCATCCGCCTTCCCAGCCGTTGTGATGCTCCCATAAGGCCAGCCATCATTCTCCGCCTGTGTTGCCGTTGAGGTCTTGGTTGGATTGCTCTTTGTCAGGGAACCTCTCCCTTGACCTTACCGCCATGGGTGACCCTACCAGGAGCATAGCTCCGGACAGTATCGCTCTTGGGATCACAGGACCACGCAAGCCTCTCCACCACAACAAGGTGGCAATCCCCGGAGAGGGGTAGTTCACTATTAGCTAACCAATAACTACTATTTTTTTTTTTTCATATATCCTGAGAACTCCTAAGAACTACTTTATACAGGTTCATAATTAATGTGAATTATGCATAATGAATAATTAATTCTAAAATGAAGATCATAGTAACCCACTAGTAATGACTCAAGTATTACCAAATCCTTCTAAATGAACTACTAATTACTTGGATCAGTATTCTAAAGTGAAAATCATCATAACTTCCTAATATTGACTGACGTCATTGTGAGCTTTTGAGATATATGTAAGGTTTTGGATAGTAATGACTCAAGTGTTACTACATCCTTCTGAAGAATCTACTAATTATTTGGATCAGTATTCTAAAGTGAAGATCACGGTAACCCACTAGTAATGATTTAAGTGTTACCAAATCTAGCTAAATAAATTACTAACCAGGACCTTACAAAAACCTCAAAAGTACAGTGACTTCAGTCATTACTAGGGAGTTATCACAATCTTCACTTTAGAATACTGATCCAAATAATGACTAATTCCTTTAGAAGGATGTAGTAACACCTGAATAATTACTATTGAATACTTTACAAAATCCTCAAAAGCTTACAATGATTTCAGTCATTACTAGAGAGTTATCATGATCTTCACTTTAGAATACTGATCCAAATAATTAGTAATTCCTTCAGAAGAATCTGGTAATACTTGAGTAATTACTAGTGGGTTACCATGACCTTTACTTTAGAATGAATTATACATTATGCATTATTCATATTAATTATCAACCTGTATACAGTAGTTCTTAGTAGTTTTTGGGGAGGTATGAAAAAAATAGTTACTGATTAACTAATAATGAACTAATCACATTCGACTAAGCACTATTACTTACTAATTCATTAATCAGAGTTGCTTGTTAGTTACTAGTAGTTACTAGAGTGCTAATATTGCATTACTCATGTGTTCTTGTGTAGTTATTCATTAATGATGGAACAGTTTTCTAAAGTGTTACCAACTTATGATGTTACAGGAAAACCCTTATATGGACAAATAAATTCAGCTATCTCTGTAGCTTAACAGAGACATTTTGAAAGAGGAAACATGAAGACAATAAACACATGACTGCAACAATATATGATTTATCTGTGTTCTTCAAGCCATCTCAGGTATTTTCATAAGAATAAAGTACATTTATAATGTAAGGCTAATCGTCATGATCAATGTAGAGAAAACTACAAAATAATACATTTATTTAGAATATCTGAAACACCATTTATTTGGCAAAAAAACAAACAACTAAACATGATATGAACACCAAAGTCAGCACAAGACATTCCCACCTCTGCAGACATGCTGATGAGTTTCTCAAAAAATGCATCCAACTGGTTCTGGTCGGAAGACTTCACAACAGATCCAAACAATTCTCTAACAGCAGACTCATCCTCCACCAGACCTGGTGTCAAGATTCGCTCCACCTTCTGTTCACCAGTTAGAGAGCCAAACATTACTTCCTGCGCAGTAAGAAAATGCACTGTTACTTCTATTAGGGAAGGAAACCTCCACACTGTATTTAACATCATCACTGCACACAGAATGTCTAGTAGCAAGAATAATTTGAATTCTCTTTTACCCTAGATATGTTGAATTCGGCCACGTCAGAATGAGGCACATAGGTGAAAAACTGACCAAGGTTCAGAACCAGCCAGTCAGTGTCATTTTGGACACCCTGCTTGCAGGCTACAACATTTAGAAAAAGTACAATTGCATCTAGTGAAGAATTCAGTTGAAAATGTTGCATTGTTTAACTTATTATGAAAACATCAAAGCTAAGTGTTGACATTTATTTAGATTCATTCATTTAGCAGGCACTATTATTCAAAGCAAATTACAAATCTGAATGAAAAAAGGAGACATACCAGGCTGACTGATCTGCTGCACAGACTGCTTGAGGTAAACAACTAGATTTGCAGCAACATCCTCTCTTCTTTTGACAGGCATTTGTAAATAAGCCCCATTTAGTCCTTTAACACTGTGAAAAACGTGAAAGTCACTAACAACCTGATTCTTTTGACAACTCTTTGATAAATATTTACCATCCAACATATAATTGAACCATTTTAGACATCAAACCATCTTTAAATAAAAATGTGGTGGGGGCAGGAAAATGAAAACAGAAAAGCAAACAAACTGAAATGCAATTTGTGACCAAAACCATTAAAAAAAAAAGGAATATCTGAATGAGAAGAAATCTAAGATACGTTCTTAATATATACTTAACCTGTCAAACAAACTACTCTTAGGCCTGAGAAATTAATCAACAAATAAATGCTAATATAGTACTGAAAGAGCTAGTTTTAAATCAAAACATTTAAAGAACTATTATCTAGAATCACTCACATCACATGGTAGTTGGTGCAGTTGACGCCAGCTGTGACCTTAAGCAGCATTTCGGCGGTGAAACTGGGGAGGATAGGGATGAGCTTCACGGTGAACCACACTTCCCAGTCATGAGCCACAAATTGCTGGAACTTCAGTTCAATGATTACGAAGGTTCGGTTCATCATCACGTCTCTCACAGCAGGGGTGATATCGGGAATCTGCAGGGACACAACACCGGAAGTGTGAATGGCAATGCATTAAAATAGCGGTCCTCGCGGTTTCCACGCGGCCTCTGTCAGACCCGTTGACTCATTGACTTGCCTGAGAAGTTGCTGTTAGCTCCAGAAACTCCTCCACGTTCTTGAAAGCGCCGCCATCCTCCAGGCGGTCGAACACAGCGTGGATCTGATTGGTGTCGTTCAGCGCTCCGGAGCTCAGTGTCAGTTCAGCTACTTGGGTAGGGCTCAGCAGTTCCAACGATTCAAACTGAAGCACAACATGGACAGCAGATGTTATATCACAGATGAGGCCGTTCACTCAAAACCAAAAAATACATTCGTAAAATGATGACAGTTTACATGGGCAGCTGGAGCAAGCCAAAGTTTACTCACGCTGGAGACATTTTCATTCAGCTTTTGCAAATCCTTCAAGGTAGCGTAGACTGAGAAGTTGCCAAAGTTCTTCTCCAGCCAGTCAGCGGTGCTCGTAGTTTTGGCAAGACAGGCAGGATCTGGAATGAACAATGGGGGAATTAAACAGAGCACCACTGAACTGGCGAAACACCCGTGACAAGCCGAGACGTTGAAGGATGCCTAGGGAACTACAGCATGACGGATGGCAACTCAGGACAGTGATAGGACTTTAAGTACCTGTTAGGTCATCTCTCGAGAGGAAGGGTTGGATAAAATCAGTCAAGACGACCTGTTGTTTCCCCACCTCCATGAGGGACGCTTGACGGCTGAGAGCCTGCACCCTAATTCGGAAAAGATCGTCGACCGTTAAAGAATGCTCAACTTCGCTCCCCTGACTACCGCTTCAGGATTTCCTGAGAATACTTACACAACTTGGTACGTGTCGCAACTGAAGTTCTTGGAGCTAAGACAGGAAAGGAAGTCTCTGGAGACTGCTGGCAAGAATGGTCTCAGCTTTCCCCGGAACCAGTCGGTAACGGTTGACATCTGTCAGCTGTGCGACGCTGAAGTTGTTGACTTTCACCTCTCCAATGGCATCGAGAACGTGGGACTCAGGCTGATGGTCACTGAGGTTCTGTGAAAGCAAAGGGACATATCTCAACGTAGAGCTCAGAGGCAGCACTTCATCTCCTGTTCCAGAAAGCAGGGCTGTCACTCACTTTGTTGGAGTACGCTGACAGAGCAGCCTCCAGAACTCCCGCGACTTTCTGGAAGAAAAGCTTCCACGTCCCTGCGCTGCTGTTCATGCTGCTCGGCGCCTTGCAAGTCAGCAGTGTGACGAGGTTGTCAGAGGAAAGAGATGATGCGACCTTGAAAGAAGCGGACAGATTTGTGCAGTCAGTGAACCAGGACTCTTTGCAAAGACAGGCATTCAGGTGCACCGTTCAAGGGAGACTTATCAAGAGCAGGCATAATCAGAGATGCCAAGTCGCACAGCTGGTTCGAGGAAGGAGGCTGGCTCCCAAGTTGACCACTGCAAGGCAGAAAAACATGTTATCCATTTTCACCACTTTAAAGCCTATTTCTGCTCTCAGCAGGCACCAAACCGATACTCACCTGTTGACACTTCCACACAGCCTCACCTCTGCAAAGCAAAAGAAAAAAAAAAAACAATAAAACGAAAGATGAGGTCTAGAATTTACTAGCTATCTCATGATTTTTTTTTCACAAACTTATGAAATTCTATCAATCGCAAACTA